>NC_057745.1:36328950-36333958 GCF_004010195.1 Chiloscyllium plagiosum
GCCCAGCTCGCGCCGCTCTCTGCTGAGAAAAGACCGTTGGCGTCGAGGTAAGTTCTTTATCAATCACTTACCTTCCCGACCAGCTCTGCGCTCCAACCTCACTTCTGCCCAGCTCGCGCCGCTCTCTGCTGAGAAAAAAAGGTACCTGTTGGTTAAGATTAAGGATATTACTATGGGTTCGAGGCACTCGTGAATGGATCACTCAAAGATAATAAGTTTGTGGAATACTTCTGTAGGGAATTTCAGGTGTTCTTAGACATTAACTCAGGCTTAGTTAGTAGCCCATCCATCCTTTGGGAAACTGCCAAAGCCTATGTTTAGTGAGGTATGTTAGTTATTTCCTACTCTGCCAGTAGGAAGCAGCCGAAGGGCGAGCAGCAATGTCTCCTCGAAGTACAATTGAAGACAGCTTACTTTGATAGGCCCTCGTTGGTCAGACTACAGAGGGTTACAGCGCTGTGGTCTGCATTGAAGTCCATGCTCACGCAGACAGAAAAGAATCTTTGTAAAGCAAAGGTTATATGAGCATGGTGACAAGCCAAACAAATACTTAGCATATCTCACCAGGAAAAGGAGTGCCCCTCAAACCATTGCGGCGATCAGGGAAGGGTCTGCGAACTTAACATGTGACTCCAAAAAGATTAATGTGGCATTCTAGAGATTTTACTCTAAGTTATACCAATCTGAAGTTATTGAAGAGGGGTGGGCCAAAATGGAGTATTTTTTAACATTGGTGATTGAACCATTGGTGGAGGGCATTCATAGGGATCCCAATATATCACCTCCAGAAGTGGGGTCAAAATTTCATAATTACATAAGATTTCATTGTACGCAGACGATGTCCTAATTTTTTTTGTCAAATCCAGCAGTTTTGGTGCTTTGCCTAATACAGTGCATCAGTGTGTTTGGCGCCTTTTTGAGGTCCAAGATTAATTTTGCAAAATCAGAGGCTAGGCATATGGGTGATCTTATGAAGGAGCTAGGTCTTGAGGGTGAATATCAATTCCCATTTGGTGGTCATGAGGGGTTTTGTGTATTTGGCCATAATCATTACTCCAAGTTTTTGGAGCACCTTGTGGTAGTTTACTGGGGACAGGCAATTCTGAATTTGAAGTGTAATGAGGCAGACTTGATTTGGGAGCTGAAGGTGAAGGGAGGCAATGACAATAATATGATAGAACCCACCCTACAGTTTGAGAAGGAGAAGTTTGAATCAGATGTAATGGTATTACAATTGAGTAAAGGTAACTACAAAGACATGATGGAGGAGCTGGCCACAGTCAATTGGAAAGGTGTCCTAGCAGGGAACATGGTGGAGCAGCAATGTCAGGAGTTTCTGGGGTAATTTGCGAGGCACAGCAGAAATTCATCCCAAAGAAGAAGAAACTAAGAGGACGATGAGGCAACTGTGGTTGACAAAGGAAGTCAGAGGCAGCATAAAAGCAAAGGAAAAGCATACAGTGTGATGAAGATTATTGGAAAGTCTTTAAAAAACCAGCAGAGGACAACTAAAAAGGAATAGGGATTGTGGGGGAAAAGATGAAATATGAGGATAAGCTAGCTGGTAATATAAAAATAGATTCCAAGAGTTTTTTAAAAAATCCTCAATAGGAGTGAGAGTGACAGGGTAGTTGTTAAGGGGGATTTAACTTTCCAAATATTGACTGGGAATACTATAGTTCAAGTACTTTAGATGGGTCAGTTTTTGTCCAATGTGTGCTGGAGGGTTTCCTGACACAGGATGTAAATAGACCAAGAATGTGCGAGGCCACATTAGATTTGGTATTGAGTAATGAATCTGGCCAGGTGTAGATTTGGAGGTAGGTGAGCATTTTGGTGATAGTGACCACAATTCGGTTATGTTTATTTTAGTGATGGAAAGGGATAGGTATATACTGTGGGGCAAGAGTAATAGCTAGGGGAAAGGCAATTAGGCAAGATTTAGGATGCATAGGATGGGGAAGGAAACTGCAGGGGATAAGCACAATTGAAATGTGGAGCTTACTCAAGGAACAGCTATTGTGTGTCCTTGATAATTGTGTATCTGTCAGGGAGTGAGGATGTAGTTGAACGAGGGAGCCGTGGTTTACTACAGAAGTTGAATCTCTTGTCAAGAGGAAGAAGAAGACTTATGTTCGGATGAGATGTGAAGGTTCAGTTAGGGTGCTTGAGAGTTACAAGTTAGCCAAGAAAGACCTAAAGAGAGAGAAGAGCCAGGAGGGTCCATGAAAAGTCTTTGGTAGATATGATCAAGTAAAACCCTAGGCTTTCTCTAAGTATATCAGGAATAAAAGAATAACTACAGTAAGATTAGGGACAGTCAAGAATAGTAGTGGGATGTTGTGCGTAGAGTCAGAAGAGATAGGAGAAGCACTAAATGTATACTTTTTGTTTGTATTCACACTAGAAAAAGACAATGTGGTCAGGAGAAGACTGAAATACAGGTTATTTGACTAGACAGGAGGTTCATAAGGAGGAGATGTTAGCAATTCTGGAAAGTGTAAACATATAGATGTCTCCTGGGCCAGATGGGATTTATTCCAGGATTCTCTGGGAAGCCAGGGAAGAGATTGCAGGAGCTTTTGGCTTTGATCTTTATGTCGTCATTGTCCAAAGGAATAGTACCAGAAGACTGAAGGATAGCAAATGTTGTTCCCTGTCAAGAAGAGAAGTAGAGACAACCCTGGAAATTATAGAGCCTTACTTCAATTCTGGGTAAAGTGTTGGAAAGGGTTATTAAAGATAGGATTTATAATCATCTAGAAAGAAATAAGTTGATTAGGGATAGTCAACGCGGTTTAGTGAAGGGTAGGTCATGCCTCACAAACCTTATTGAGTTCTTTGAGAAGGTGACTAAACAGGTGGATGAGGGTAAAGTGGTTGATATGGTGTATATGGATTTCAGTAAGGTATTTGATAAGGTTCCCCACAGTAGGCTATTGCACAAGATACGGAGACATGGGATTGAGGGTGAGTTAAAGGTTTGGATCAGAAATTGGCTCTGTGATAGAAGACAGAGGATGGAGGTTGATCTGAAATATTCATCCTGCAGTTGAGTTACTGGTGGTGTCCTGGAAAGATCTGTTTTGTCACTACTGTTATCATTTACCTGGATGAGGGCATAGAAAGATGGCCTTGTAAATTTACAGATGACACTAAGGTCAGTGGAGGTGTGGATAGTGATGAAGGATGTTGTAGGTTACAGAGGGACATAGATAAGCTGCAGAGCTGAGCTGAGACGTGGCAAATGGAGTTACATGCAGAAAAATGTGAGGTGATTCACTTTGGAAGAAGTAACAGGAATGCAGAGTACTGGGCGAATGGTAAGATTGTTGGTAGTGTTGATGAGCAGAGAGATCTCAGTATCCAGGTACATAGATCCTTGAAAGTTGCCACCCAGGTTGATAGGGTTGTTAAGAAGGCATATGGAATGTTAGCTTTTATTCGGAACCAATATAAAACTCTCGTGCGGCCACACCTGGAGTATTGCATAGAGGTCTGGTCACCACATTATAGGAAGGATGTGGAAACGTTGGAAAGGGTTCAGAGGGGATTAACTAGGATGTTGCCTGCTATGGAGGAAAGGGCTTACAAGGAAAGGCTGAGGGAGCTGAGGCTATTTTCATTAGAGAGAAGAAGTTCGAGAGGTGACTTCATTGAGACATATAAGATATATAAAAAGAAAGAGAGGCAAGAATAGACTTTGGGACAACAAATGAGACTGTAGAAATAGTAATAGGGAACAGAAAAATGGCAGTCAAACTGAGTAGGTAGTTTCCCTTCGTCTTCATGGTGAAAGACACCAGAACATCAGCAGAATCAAGGGCAGAGATGAGTGTAGAGGCCATCATTAAGGAGAAGGTGCTGGGAAAGCTGAAAGATCTGAAAGCAAATAAATCACCTGGATGGGATGGACTACACCCGAGACTTCTGAAGGAGCTGAGAAAATGTAGAGGCATTGGCGTGATTCTTCAGCAATCACTGGAGTCAGGGAGGGCCCCAAAGGTCTGGGAAATGGCTAATGCAAGCCTCAATTTAAGAAGTGAGGGAGGTAAAAGATGGGGGATTATAGACCAGTTAGTCGTTGATAATATTTTAGAGTCCACTATTAAGGAAGAGCTTGAGGAGTATATGGAAATGCACAGTAAAATAGGACTGATTCAGCATGTCTGTTAAATAGAACATAGAACATAGAAGAATACAGCGCAGTACAGGCCCTTTGGCCCTCGATGTTGCGCCGATCCAAGCCCACCTAACCTATACTAACCCACTATCCTCCATATACCTATCCAATGCCCGCTTAAATGCCCATAAAGAGGGAGAGTCCACCACTGCTACTGGCAGGGCATTCCATGAACTTACGACTCGCTGAGTGAAGAACCTAACCCTAACTTCAGTCCTATATCTACCACCCCCTTAATTTAAAGCTATGCCCCCTCGTAATAGCTGACTCCATACGTGGAAAAAGGTTCTCATGGTCAACCCTATCTAAACCCCTAATCATCAAGTCACCCCTAAACCTTCTTTACACCATTGAAAACAACCCCAAGTGCCTCAGCCTTTCCTCATACGAACTTCCTACCATACCAGGCAACATCCTAGTAAACCTCCTCTGCACCCGTTCCAGTGCCACCACATCCTTCCTATAGTATGGCGACCAAAACTGCACACAATACTCCAGATGCGGACGCACCAGAGTCTTATACAACTGCAACATGACCTCAGGACTCCGGAACTCAATTCCTCGACCAATAAAAGCCAGTACGCCATATGCCTTCCTCACCGCACTATTTACCTGGGTGGCAACTTTCAAAGATCTGTATACATGGACACCAAGATCCCTCTGCTCATCCACACTACCAAGTATCCGACCATTAGCCCAGTACCCCATCTTTTTATTACTCTTACCAAAGTGAATCACCTCACACTTACCTACATTGAACTCCATTTGCCACCTTTCTGCCCAGTGCTGCAGCTTATCTATATCCCGCTGTAACCTGCCAAATCC
>NC_057745.1:36335061-36382304 GCF_004010195.1 Chiloscyllium plagiosum
CCTTGATTGGACCTATTCCTACCCTAGTCATTCTTTTATTCCTAACATACCTATAGAAAGTCTTAGGGTTTTCCCTAATCCTATCTACTAAGGACCTTTCATGTCCCCTCCTTTCTGCTTTTAGCTCTCTCTTCAGGTCCTTCCTGGCTACCCTATACCTCTCAATCGCCCCAATTGAACCTTCACGTCTCATCTTGAGATAGGCCGCCCTCTTCCATTTAACAAGGGATTCCAATTCCTTATTAAACCACGGCTCCCTCGCACGACCCTTTCCTTCCTGCCTGACAGGTACATAATTATCAAGGACACTCAATAGTTGCTCCTTGAACAAGCTCCACATATCATTTACACTCTTGCCTTGGAGTCTACTTTTCCAAGCCACACATCCTAAGTCATGCCTCACCGCATCATAATTTCCCTGACCCCAGCTATTACTCTTGCCCTGTAGTGCACACTTATCCCTCTCCATCACTGGAGTAAAAGTCACCGAATTGTGGTCACTATCCCCAAAGTGCTCACCTACTTCTAATTCTAACACCTGGCCTGGTTCGTTACCCAGAACCACATCCAGTATGGCTTCACCTCTTGTTGGCCTGTCTACATATTGTGTCAGGAAACTCTCCTGCACACATTGAACAAACACTGACCCATCTAACGAACTTGAGCTATAGCTTTCCCCAATCAATATAGGAAAGTTAAAGTCCCCCATAACAACCACCCTATTACTGTCACTCATCTCCTGAATCACCTTCCCTATCCTTTCTTCAAATCTGTTGGAATTCTTTGAGAAAGTAACAAATAGGTTAGACAAATAGACAAAGCACAGCCGGGAGATTCAAGATGGCGGCAGTCTGAACAGTCTGCTGTGTTGCGCTCCTACCCATTCCCCATTAGTCATCTCTGAGGAAAGTCTGTAGTTTAAACTAAGTAGAATACCTAACTAGAACCCCTTTAAATCAGGATTTAGAAGATCTGGAGCTAATATGAAGACATTGAGGGGAGAAAGGCATAGGGGAGTGCAGCAAGAAGGGCACTCCCCTACTACATCAGACACACCCACAGCCATTACCTCGACTCTTGTGGTGGCACCCTTGAGTTCAATGGAGCAGGAGCAGTAACTAGCGGAGTTTACAAAACTTTGTGAAAAGAATCAAGGGAGCGCTGGAACCAACCACTGCCATGCTAGCAAAAGCATGAACAGGAGATCCGGACCTCGGATCAGTGCTTTGGAGCTGTGGATAGAGGACCACAGCCTCGGAGGCCTCAACGGAGATCTCCAAGGAGCTGGTCTGAACCTTGTCAGGCAGGCTCGGAATGTGCATGAACCTCGAAAATCGAGGTCGGAGAGAAAATCTGCGGATCTTGGGCTTACCGGAGTGTGAAGAATGTGAAAATCCCGCTGACGTCCTCGAGTGATGGCTTTCAGATTTGCTGGGCCTAGAGGCTGGGCCTAGAGTGTAGAGCGGGCTTACCACATTGCAATTCACAGGTGTGGACCAGTTCAGCAGCCCCGCCCGGTCCTGATGTGACTCCAGCATTATAAGGAAAAGCATTTAATAACAGAAACAGTCAGAAGACTGGGAAAAGATCCACAGGCTTTGGCTTATAAAGGCTCTAAAATAATATTTTTTCATGACTTTTCTGAGGCTATCATTAAGAAAAGGAGGGCCTTTGATGGTGTAAAGAAAAGAACTGAGAGATTTAAACATTTAATATTCTCTGAGGTACCCGGCAGTGCTACATCTCAGTTATGGGGGAACTGTCTACAACTTCAACTTGGCGGAGAAAGTAAAATAATTTTTGGACTTGCTGAAATGATAGATTTTTGCCAAGAAGGAAGGAAAAAAAGAGGCTTCTGGACAATGTCATAATACAACTTTTTTTTTGTATTTTCTTTGTCTTTGTTCTTCTCTCTTTTGGGATTTTGGGTTTTATAGGCTTGATATTGCTCAGGTGTAAAATCCGATGTCTTTTATATTATAGCTGTTTTGAGATTATTAGTTATTCTATTGTTCTGTTTTAATGGGTGAGGGGTGGTTACTCCTTTGATGTAAAAATGTGTGGGGCCGGGATGAGGAGGGGGAGGGGTCGGCGTCCATTGTTAACTGGTGGGAATGTAAATAATAATATGTTTCTTTCTTTGGTTGGGGCATAGCCTTAACTGGAAGGTGCTAGGATGGTTATGAGGTTGGGAGTCGATGCCCCCTATGGGCAAGAGGGTTATCTCTGGAAATTTGTGCTTTCTGTGTTTATTTATTTAAGTTAGGAGTAGAGGTTAGTTTTTTTAGTTTTGGTATTTCTGGTAGTGTTTGTAGGAATAGTCTTCAGATTTGATAAAGTCTGTTTTTACTCCACTTGCCGCACATTGATTGGGCTTCTCCTTCTCGGGGGACTGTGCAGTCATGGCTAGTGATCTGTTCAGGTGGTGCACCTGGAACATAAAGGGGAGCCACTCCCCCAGCAAAAGGAAAAAAGGTGCTCTCAAATCTTAAGAAGGAAAGGGTTGACTTCTTGCTGTTGCAAGAGATACATCTGACTGACAGGGAACACCTGATGTTACAGCAGGGAGGATGCAATAGGGTATTCTTTTCCTGCTTTAACTCCAAAAGCAGAGGGGTTGCCATACTTGTGTGAAAGAACCTCCCATTTCAGGTGACAGAACAAATCAAGGATGAATAAGGAATGCTCATCATTCTCTAGGTGCTAATACACAGAGAAGAGAATGGCATCCTGAACGTTTACTGTCCCCCGACGCACCCTCTCAACAGTTTCTAAGTTAATAGCTCTTGGGGTGCTCCGTACGATTATAGGAGGAGACTTTAGTTGTCTCATGGACCCTGGGGTAGACAGGATGCCAAGAGGGCTGTCGGGTACATCTCGTCCTTCTAGACAATTCGTGGACTTGTGTGAGGAGCTGGGGCTAGTGGATATATGGAGGTGCCTCCAACTAAGGGACTTTACTTTCTACTCTAACCCACACAAGTGCCACCAAGAATTGATATGTTCTTTGTTCCGTTAGTTTGTTTGGATTTGGTGTTGGCCTGCAGGATTGGGAGCATAATTATTTCGGACTATGCGGCAGTATACTTAGATGTTAAGATCAATGATAGTGGAGTAGGCACGCGGCAGTGGCGCATTGGTCTGTTTCTGTTGAAGGATGACAACTTTGTTCAGTATTTCACAAGAGAGTCCAGGGCTTTTTGGGACACCAGAGCTGAAAATGTGTTGCTGGAAAAGCGCAGCAGGTCAGGCAGCATCCAGGGAACAGGAGAATCGACGTTTCGGGCATAAGCCCTTCTTCAGGGCACCAATTAGGATACGGCCAGCAATCCATCAGTGCTCTGGGAGACCACCAAAGCATTCTTAAGAGGAATGATTATTTCATACCGGCAATGAGAAGGAGGCAGAGAGGAGAGCAGCAGCAGATGCTTGAGGCCCAGTTGAAGGCAGCTGAGTTGACATATTACACCAGACCATCCGTGGTCAAATTACGGTGCAAATATGTCAACACAGAGCGATTCTGGGTCTGGTGGTCTTCCTGGATGCAGAAAAAGCTTTTGATTGATTAGAATGGTTGTATCTTTTTGCTGTTCTAGATTGTTTTGATTTGGGAGGGGCCTTCACCAGGTGGGTGGCAGTGTTATATAAAGACCCTAAGGCAGTAGTTATTACAAATGGGGTTAAATTGAGATGTCCCTTGTCGCTGCTACTGTTCACCTTGGTACTTGAACCACTGGCAGAGGCTATCTGAAAAGACCCTTGAAATAGTGGCACCAGAAGTGGGGTTGGGGAACAATGTCCTTTTGTTATTAGCCAACCCCGAAAAATCCATATCCCGGTTAATACAAAAAGTTAAATTATTCGGTAGGTTTTCAGGATACAAGATAAATTTTACAAAATCGGAAGTCATGCCCATGGGGTTGTTGGTGGAGGTACTGAAGCTAGAAGGCGGAATGGAATTTTCCTTTAGGTGGTCACAGAAAAGTTTTCCTTATCTGGGAATTTTTATTACCCCTTGCTTCTGGTAGCTGTACAGAGCTAACTTTGTGCAACTGTTTGAGAGGATAAAGCAGGACTTGCAGCAATGGGAGAGCACTTTGGTGATAGCGATCACAACTGCCTCACATTTAGCATAGCCTTGGACAGTGAAAGGAGCAGTTACCGAGGGAAGATATTTAATTGGGGAAAAGGAAATTATGACGCTATCAGACAGGAGGTGGGAAATACAGACTGGGAGCAGTTGTTCCACAGAAAGGGTACAGCAGACATGTGGAGACTATTTAAGAAGCAGTTGTTACGAGTGATGCACAAATTTGTTCCTCTGAGACAGGTAAGAAGGGGTAAGATTAAGGAACCTTGGATGACTAGAACAGAGGAACTTCTCGTCGAAAGGAAGAAGGCAGCTTACGTAAGGTGGAGGAAGCAAGGATCTAGCACAGCTTTAGGGGATTACAAACTTGCTAGAAAGGAGCTCAGAAATGGACTTAAGAGAGCCAGGATGGGGCACGAAAAAGGCTTTGCAAGAATGATTAGGGAGATCCCAAAGGCATTTTACTCATACGTGAGGAATAAGAGCATCAGGGAGAAGGAAGGGCCGATCAGGGATAGCAGAGGAAACTTGTGCATGGTGTTTCAGCAGATCGGGGAAGCCCTAACTAGAATTGCCGTTGATAGTATAGAGGGCTACTGCAGGCTGCAGCGCAACATAGACAGGATGCAGAGCTGGGCTGAGAAATGGCGCACTTATTCAACCTGAATAAGTGTGAAGTGATGCATTTTGGAAGGTCAAACTCGAATGCTGAATACAGGACTAAAGACAGTTTTTTGCGTGGGTTTTCACCAAGGAAAGGGAACTTGTTGTGAATGAAAACTTTGAGGAGCTGGGATACAGTCTTGACCAGATCAAGACTGATGAAGTTGATGTGCTGGAAATTTTGGAAAACATTAAGATTGATTAGTCTCCAGGGCCAGATCACATTTATCCTAGGCTGCTCCAGGAAGCGAGAAAGGAGGTTGCTAAGCCGCTGGCAAGGATATTTGCCTCATCACTCTCCACAGGAGTCATACTGGAGGATTGGAAGGAGGCGAATGTTGTTCCTCTTTTCAAGAAGAGGAATAGGGAAATCCCTGGCAATTACAGACCAGTCAGTCTCACATCTGTGGTCAACAAAGTTGTGGAAAGAATTCTGAGGGATAGGATTTATGACTATTTGGCAAATCATAGTGTGATTAAAGGCTATCATCATGGCTTTGTGAGGGGTAGGTCATGCCTCACAAACCTAATTGAGTTCTTTGAGGAGGTGTCAAGACAGGTCAATGAAGGTCGAGCAATGGAAATGGTGTATATGGATTTCAGCAAGGCATTTGATAGGGATCCCCATGGTAGGTTCATTCATAAAGTCAGGAAGGATGGGATACAGGGAGATTTGGCTATCTGGATTCAGAATTGGCTGGCCTTCAGAAGACAGAGAGTGGTTGAAGATGGAAAGTATTCTGCCTAGAGATCAGTGTTGAGTGGGGTCCCGCAGGGTTCTGTTCTTGGGCCTATGCTCTTTGTAGTTTTTATAAATGACTTGGATGAGGAGTTTGAGGGGTGGGTTAATAAATTTGCAGATGACACAAAGGTTGGAGGTGTCGTCGATAGTATAGAGGGCTACTGCAGGCTGCAACACAGCATAGGATGCAGAGCTGGGCTGAGAAATGGCAGATGGAGTTCAAACTGGATAAATGCAAAGTGATGCATTTTGGAAGGTCAAACTTGAATGTTGAATATAGGATTAAAGACAGGATTTGTGGCAGTGGAGGAACAGAGGGATCTGGGTGTGCAAGTACATAGATCCCTCAAAGTTGCCACCCAAGTAGAAGAAAGCATATGGTGTTTTGGCTTTCATTAACAGGGGGATCGGGTTTAAGAGCCGTGAGGTTTTATTACAGCTCTACAAGTCCCTGGTGAGACCACACTTGGAATATTGTGTCCAGTTCTGGTCACCCTACTTTAGGAAAGATACAGAGGCTTTGGAGAGGATGCAAAGAAGGTTTACCAGGATGCTGCCAGGACTGGAGGGCTTGCCTTATGAAGAAAGTTTGAATAAGCTCAGACTTTTCTCTCTGGAGAGAAGGAGGAAGAGAGGAGACCTGATGGAGGTATACAAGATAATGAGAGGAATAGATAGAGTCAATAGCCAGAGTCATTTCCCCAGGGCAGGATTGACTGGTATGAGGAGTCATAGTTTGAAGGTATTAGGAGGAAGGTGTAAAGGAGACATCAGAGGTAGGTTCTTTGTGTAGAGAGTGCATGGAATGTGTTGCCAGCTGAGGTGGTGGAAGTAGAGTCATTGGGGACATTTAAGCGACTGCTAGACAAGCACATGGATAGCAGTGAGTTGAGGGATGCGTAGGTTAAGTTATTATATTTTTCATTAGGATTAAACCTCGGCACAACATTGTGGCCAAAGGGCCTGTACTGTGCTGTACTTTTCTATGTTCTATGTTCTATCTATGATCTACCCCTAATTATAGAATGCCCTAATACTTTCTTTTGTGTTCCCCCCACTTGAATGGTCTCCTGTATGATGTTCAAGTGGTCAGTTTGCCCATCCTCCCTACAGTCCCTTTCCTCATCCACAGAGAACTATCGCATACTTGTTACATAAGGTCAAGAGCTGAAGCTGTTCTCATACTAAATTCCAGAAAACCTGTACCTGCATCCCTCTTAGTCATACCTGGAACACTACTTGAGTCGTGTCTCCCACCTGTCCTCCTCCTCTAACCAAAAACATTTCTGTGCGCCGGATTGTTAAGGTGACTAGTTTCTTTTTAAAACATTTTCCGGTAGTCTCATTGGGAATTTAGAATAGTGGGAATGGAGGTTAGGGCAGTTGAATGTTTCTGCTGAAGAATGTGGGAGGTAAGGGTCACCACTCATGTCTCTGCTGACTACATCTTTGGGAAGTGCACCCAACTGCAGCTCCTCGAAAACTGTGTTAGGGAACTGGAGCTGGAGCTGGATGAAGTACAGGTCATTCAGGAGGCGGAGGGGGTTATTGAGAGGAGGCACAGGAAGGTAGTCACACCTCATGTAAAAGAAAGAAGGTAGATGGGTTGCCGTCAGGGGATGGAAAAGGAACTGGCAGGCAGTGCAGGGATCCTCTGTGGTCGTTCCCCTCAACAAGTAAAACATTTTGGATACTGCTGGGGGGAGACAATGGGATACAGGTCTCTGGCACAGAGCCTGTCCCTCTTGCTCAGAAGGGAAGGAGGAAGAGAATTAGTTATTGGGGCCTCCATAGTTCGGGGGACAGATAGGAGGTTCTATGAGAATGAGAGAGATTCATGATTGGTGTGTTGCCTTCCAGATGTCAGGTTTCGTGATGTCATAGGTCATAGAGTCAGAGAGATGTACAGCATGGAAACAGACCCTACAGTCCAACTCACCCATGCCGACCAGATATCCCAACCTAATCGAGCCCCACTTGCCAGCAACTGGGACATATCCCTCCAAACCCTTCCTATTCATTTACTCATCCATATGCCTTTTAATTGTTGCAGTTGTATTAACCTCCACCACATCCTCTGGTATCTCATTCCATAAACGTTCCACCCTCTGCGCGAAAAGGTTGTCCCTTAGGTATCTTTTATATCTTTCCCTCTCAACCTAAACCTATGCCCTCTAGTTCTGGACTCCCCCACCCAAGGGAAAAGACTTTGTCTATTTACCCTATCCATGCCCCTCATAATTTTATAAACCTCTATAAAGTCACCCCTCAGCCTCCAACGCTCCAGGGAAAACAGCCCAGCCTATTCAACCTCTCCCTATAGCTCAACTCCTCCAACTCTGGCAACATCTTTGTAAATCTTTTCTGAACCCTTTCAAGTTTCAAAACATCTTTCCGATAGGAAGGAGACCAGAATTGCATGCAATATTCCAACAGTGGCCTAACCAATGCCCTGTACAGCCGCAACATAACCTCACAACTCCTGTACTCAATGTCTGACCAATAAAGGAAAGCATACCTGATTGTGTTTTCGGGATCCTTGAAGGGGAGTGGAAGCAGCCCCAAGTCGTGGTCCACATAGGCACCAAGGACATAGGTAGAAAGAGTGATGGGGATTTAAGGCAGAAATTCAGGGAGATAGGGTGAAAGCTTAGAGCTAGAACAAACAGAGTTGTTATCTCTGGTTTGTTGCCCGTGCAACATGCTAGCGAGGCAAGGAATAAGGAGAGAGAGGAGTTGAACATGTGGCTACAGGGATGGTGCAAGAAGGAAGATTTTGGATTCCTTGATAACTGGAGCCCTTTCTGGAATAGGTGGGAACTCTACAAACAGGATGGTCTTAACCTGAACCAGAGGAGTACCAATATTCTCAGAGGAAAATTTGCTAATGCTCTTCAGGTGGGTTTAAACTAATTCAGCAGGAGGATGGGAACAGAAATTTTAGTTTGAGTATACAGGAGGTTGAGCATAGTGAGGTCAGAACTAAGGTTTTAAAGTTGCAAGAAGGTGGCAAGCAGGAAGTTGGTTTGAAGTATGTCTACTTCAATGCCAGGAGCACCCAGAATAAAGTGGGTGAACTTGCAGCATGGGTTGGTACCTGGGACTTTAACGGTAAAAGAGGGGTTGGTGTAGCACTGTTTGTAAAGGACAGTATTATGGTTGCAGAAATGATGTTTGAGGACTCGTCTACTGAGGTAGTATGGTCTGAGATTAGAAACTGGAGAGGAGAGATTACCCTGTTGGGAGTTTTTCATAGGCCTCCGAATAGTTCTAGAGATGTAGAGGAAAGGAAAGCAAAGATGGGAGGGATTACCCATATCATGGCTTGCCCGTACAGCCTTGATTAAAATGAATGTTCTTCCTCGGCTGCTGTATCCTATGAGGATGCTCCCGCTATTAATACTCAAAAAGGTGCTGCGGACGTTTGTGGGATGGATCATTTATTTCTTGTTATTGATGTCTGTTAATTAAATTTACCAAGTTATAGGATACGGGATGGGTGGATTTCCTGGATTTGAAGAAATATCAAATAGACACACTGTTGTCATGTGTAGGCAAATGGGTGCACAATGACCTGATATCGATGTGGCTTGATGTGGAGGCCTCACAGGCAAAATGCCCCTTCATAAACGTAGTGTTCATGGATAAGATGAGGTCAGTAGTTGAGCACTATGAAAGTCCATTTATCATAAATACAGTAAAAGCATGGAGGGTGATGCAGCAGGGTGAGGGCAATTTGTTTAACACTTTGCCTTTTACCCCATTAATGGGATCCCCAAGATTTAGGCCGGGGTCAATGGACTCCGGCTTCAGAGCTTGGGAGGGTAAAGGAATCTCCTGTCTGAGAAATTTATTTGAGGGATGGTTTTGATGTCTTTTAGCCAATTAGGTCAGAAACATTAAATCACTAATAGGGACCTTTTCCGATATTTCCAAGTTAAGGATTATATACAGAAGAAAACCACGCTCTTGACTCAGCCCTACAAGTTGGATGTAGAATGTAGAGTGCTCCGATGTGGGGGTGCTCCCTTAGTTAATACCACATACCGTCTGCAGAGAGGGAATGCCTTGGGGGATATGGAGAGACTTCATGAGATTTGGAATCAGGAGTTAAGGGAAGAAATCTCCTCATAAATATGGGAGGATATATGGGGGAATGTAAAGAAGATTTTTATATGTAATAGGGTGCAAGCGATGCAATTGAAGATCCTCCACAGGGCCCATATTGAGAGATTAGCAAAGTTTAAGAAAGGATCCTCCCCAAAATATCCCAAATGTAAAAACAGTATTGGAAGCCTTATACTTTGTTTCTGGTCCTGTTACAAGATCTGTGGATACTGGGGGGCCATAGTGAATGAGCTGGAGAGGATTCTGGGAGTGGAAGTTAGGGGGATCCAGTGTCCCTCCACTTTGGACTACCGAACTTTCCCTCTCTGGATGAGCACGGGAAGAAATTGTTTAATATCCTGCACACTGTACAAGGAAGAGCATCATAATGAACTGGATATCAGAAAAGCCTCCAGGCATTGCACGGTGGCATAGACTTGTGATGGAGCACGGCCCTCTGGATTACCTGTCAAGTATGGTACACCACGGAACAGAGCGATTCTATAATTATATAGACATGAATCTGTCGGCGGTATTGATTAGGGCCTTTATATAGCCATATATAGCCATATATAGCTCTCCGGGGACCCGGGGAGGGGTGGCCTGGTAAATATGGGTAGAATTACTGTTGCTCCCATGGACGGGAGCCTTGTTGGAGGTGTGACGAGTGAAGCAATGTAATTTGATATAGTACACTGTAGTGTAATTTAATGCTTGTGGATTGTAATTTAATTTAGTATTATCGCATTTAATTTGAGTCTGTGCTAATTTGGTTTACGTTAAGTAAATATGAGTTGACTGTATCTTGGAGAATAGTAGGCAGTTTATTGTTAACATTACTGTAATACCAAAAAAGTATGATATCATTTCTACTTTTCTGTACTTGTGTACTTCTATAATTTTGTTTCTTTTTTCTGATTTGTGCTTTTTGTAAAAAAAAAGGAAAAGGTTTTTCAATAGATACATACATTAAAAAAAGACAAGGGACAGCCAGTGGATGTAATCCATTTGGATTTCCAGACACCTTTGATAAGGTGCTGTGTAGGAGGCTGCTAAATAAGATAAGAATCCATGATGTTAGGAGCAAAGTACTGGCATAGATAGAGGCAAATGTATGGCTGACTGGCAAATGCAGAAAGTAGGGATAAGGGTTTTTTTAATCAGGGTTGCAGCTGGTGACCAATAGAGATCTGCAGAGGTCAGTATTGGGATTACAAATATTTATATTATGCATTAACAATCTGGATGATGGAACTGAGGGCATTATTGCTAAATTTGCAGACAACACAAAGATGGATAGAAAGGCACGTAGTGTTGAAGAAGCAGGCGACTGCGAAAGAACTTGGACAGGCTAGGAGAGTGGGCAAAGAAGTGTTGGTAGAATACAATGTGGTAAAGTCTGAGGTTATGCACTTTGGTAAGAAGAATAAAGTGTAAGTTATTTCCTAAGTGGATTAAAGCTTCGGAAATCCGAAGAACAAAGGTCTTAGGAATCCTAGTTTTGCATTCTGTTAAGGTTAACATACAGATTCAGTTTGCAGTTAGGAAGGCAAATGCAGTTTTAGCATTCATTTTGAGAGGGCTACAATAAAAGAGCAGGGATATACTGATGAGGCCATATACATTAATACATATAAAATACAGTGAATAGTGTTTTTTTTAGTGTTAGACGTAAAGTATCGCCATGCTCGAGCACCATCTTGAAACACTGAATATAATGCAAGATTTTACTGTAACACAGTTCAGTTTTCTGTCTTCTTCTTGTTCCTCCTCTACTGCTCCTCCAGTTGTTTCATAACACTGGCTGTATTCTCTAAGAAAGGGCTCCTGGGTCTCTGTAGTGGGCTCTGAGATCTCAGCTACAGACCTCTCCTGCAACTGAGCTGGAGCCATGGGTCTGGGGACGCAAGAAGAAGGTGCAATCTCCACACACACAGTCACCGTACCTCCTGTTACCCATTCAACGCTCCTTCAGACACTGGTAATGTCTCTTTAGCTGCTATTTCTGCTCCTTCATGAGTCCAGCCTGAGCTGCAGACCTGGAGTCTCAGCTGAGCCACTTGTTGGGGAGTCTAGGACCCAAAGATACAGCATCACAGTGAAATAATGACCATTTAGAACTGAGATGACGGGGATGTTTCTCATGCAGAAGGTGGTGAATTTGTGGAATGTATTGCCACAGAAGGCTGAGGAGGCCAAATCATTATGTGCATTTAGATGGAGATAGGTAGGTTCTTGATTAGTAAGGCGATCAAAGGTTACAAGGAGAAGGCAGTAAAATGGGACTGACAAATATAACAGCCATGATTGATGGCGAAGCAGACTTGATGGGCCTAATTTTGCTCCTATATCTTATGTCTTAGGACCGTTCACCATTGGAAATATCCTTTCTGCATTTAATATGTCTAGTTCTGTTAGAAATCTATAGGTTTCAATGAGATTCCCCTTATAATGTAAACTTTAAAATGACCTGCTCAGTGATGCCCAGTTTGGGTTCTGCCAGGACCAATCAGAGCTGAGTTCCAGAGGTGAGGTGAAAGTGACGGCCCTTGACATCAAGGCTGCATTATGACTGAGTGTAGCATCAAGAAGCCCTATAAAAGGGTGGCATGGTGACTCAGTAGATAGCATTAATGAAGGGCTCCTGCCCAAAACATTGATTTTCCTGCTCCTTAGATGCTGCCTGACCTGCTGTGCTTTTCCAGCACCACTCTAACCTTGACTCTAATCTCCAGCATCTGCAGTCCTCACTTTCACCTGGCTCAATAGGTAGCACTGCTGCCTCACAGTACCAGGGACCCAGACCCCTTGGATGACTGTCTGTGTGGAATTTGCATGTTTTCCTTGTGTCTGCTTGGGTTTCTTCCAGGAACTTCAGTTTCCTCCCCTGTCCAAAGATTGCAGATAGGTGGATTGGCCATGCTAAATTGCCCACGATGTCCAGGAGTGTGCTAGCTAGGTGGATTAGCCATGGGAGATGCAGAGTTACAGGGAGAGGGGAGGGGAATGGGTCTGAGTGGGATGCTCTTCAGAGTTTTGATGTGTTTCTGATGAGCCAAACAGCCTCTTTCCACACTGTAGAGATTCAAGGGTTTCTAAAAAAAATTAGAATCAATCGTAATCAGGGGGCAAACTCTCTGCTGGTTGGAGTCATACCTGGCACATAGGAAGATGGCTGTGGTTGTAGTTGGTCAGTCATCTTAGCTCCAGGACATCTCTGGAGGAGTTCCTCAGGGCAGAATCCTTGGCCCAATCATTTTCAGCTGCTTTGTCAATGACCTTGTGTCCATCATAAAGTCAGAAGTGGAGATTTTGCCAATGATTGTACAATGGTTCAGCACATTTACAACACCTCCGAAACTTAAAAAGTCCAAGTTCAAATGCAACAGAATCTGGACAATATCCAGGATTGGGCTGACAAGTGGCAAGTAACATTCACCCACACACATGCCAGACAATGACCATCTCCAATAAGAGACAATTTAATCACCTCCCTTAACATCAATGGTGTTACAATCTCTGAATCCCCAACCATCAACATCCTTGACCAGAAACTTAACTGCATTCGAAACATAAACAGTGGCTCTAACAGCGGGTCAGCCATTTTGAATACTGTGATGAATAACTCATCTTCTGACTCTCCAATAACTGTCCACCATCTACAAAGCATAAATCTGGAGCGTGATGGAATACTCCCCACTTGCCTGGATGCTGCAGCTCCACCTACACTCAAAAAGTTTGACACCATCCAGCACAAAGCAGTTGCTACGACACAGGGTAAATCCTCCTGGTTAATTTAAAGCAGCAACACAGAAAAAGATTTATCCTGTGCAGTAATTAGTGAAAATTTAAGAGGCCAAGAACTAGTTAAAGTAAAAGTAACAACTTTATTTCTTAATGTATAACAGAGGATAATTAACTAACAACTATTTACAACTCTTTCCTCACTAATCTTTTACCTTTCCTTCTATAATACCAGTCCAATAAAACCATCCAAATAAGATTGACCAAAATTCAACTTTTCAAAACTAGCCAGTTGCCGAATCTTCTATTTGGATCTTTCTGTGTCTTCTTTTCTTCTTCTTAGGGATTATGCTTCACAGGTCATGGATCGATAGAGGTACATTTAAGAGAGCTATTTTTCGGGCAGTCCCTACATGCTGGTGGCATGACAGTTCTCCTCCCAACTGTTCAATTTTCCCCGGTCTTATACTCCCAAAGTATCAGATTTTGTCATTGGCTTTTAAGATTATCAATATACTGAATTCAAACTTGATTGGAGTTTGGTATTTTTCAGGGTATAATTTAAACTGATTGGCCTAATTCAAATCTGTTTTGTCATTTCCAGGCAACCCAGCTAATCTAGCTTTTGACCAAGTGTTATATTGTTACCTTCTTCAGAACACTTTGTGCTGCCAGGTAGTTCTGCTAGCTTTTAACACTTAAATGTAGAATACACCCACATCTTCATTACACTTCCCTCATTAAGAAAAAAAAGAACCATCATAACAAAAAGATGGCTTCATTTTTTCTTTTTTTTTAGACAAATTACCCTAACATACAGGTAACTTTAATATATATTCACCTTAACTTCTTCCCATATACCTATATATAAAAAACACTAAATAAATACAAATCTCATCTAAACTTCATCAGTTAATTCTGCGATAACACATTGGCGATTACATTCTTACGACCCACAACATGTATGATTTTTCACTTAAAAGTCTGTAACATAATACTCCAACGAAAGTCTCATATTGTCTTTAAATTATTCTAAGAATGTAAGAGGATCGTGATCAGTGTATGTAACAGTCTCTGATACATTATTCATGACATACACATTAAAATGTTGTAAGACCAGTACCAAGCTCGATAGCTCTTTTTCGATCATGGTGTAGTTCCTCTGATGGGTGTTGATCTTCTTCGACCAGTAACCAACTGGCTGTTCAATCCCATCCTCACCTTCTTGTCGGAGTACAGCTCCAACTCCAATGTCACTAGCATCCATTGCGACTTTAAAAGGTTTTGAAAAGTTTGGTGTAGCTAAAACTGGTTTGATGGTTATTATTGATTTCAAATGGTCGAATGCCTCCTGTCATGGTTCTTCTTTGGCAAATCGGTTAATGGTGCCACTTCACTGCTGAAGTTTGGAACAAACTTCCGATAGAATCCACTGATCCTAAGAATCAAGGCACCTCTTTCTTCAAGGTTTGGTCATAGAAATTCCTCGATAGCCTTTGCCTTTGCATTCCGTGTGGTCAACCTTCCATGACTGTTGTTATGACCTCTGCTCTCGTGAATTCAGATTTATTTTTAATTTATCACCAGTTTTGCTTCTTGTAGTCATTCAAAGAGCTCTGCGAACGGTACCATGTGATCTTTTCAGAACTTACTAAACATCACTACATCATCCAAATAGACTGCACAGTTTGTTAAGCCAGCCACAACTCTGTTCATGAGTCTTTGGAATGTGGTAGATGCGTTCTTCATTCCAAAGGGCATCACTTTAAACTGATATAGCCCACTTAGGGTTACAAATGCAGAAATTTATTCCGCCATCACTGATAAAGATACCTGCTAGTAACCACACATTAAGTCCAACTTGGTGATTCAGCTTGTCCGAATCTCTCGATACAGTCCTCCAATCTAGGAATTGGATATGAGTCTGATTTTGTAACACCGTTGACGTTCTGAAAATCCACGCAGAATCATTGCATCCTGTCTGGTTTGGGAACTAAGGTAATCGGCGAACTCCAGTCGCTCTGGCTTGGTTCGATGATGTCCTTATCGAGCATGGCCTCCACCTCCATCTGGATCTATCTGGCTTTGGAAAGACCAAGCCGATAGGGGTGCTGTCTTATCAGAGCAGTATTTCCTACGTCTATTTCTTGTAAATAGTGTTAGTCCTCTCCATCTGATTCTTATACATGTCCTTATACTGCAGTAACAAATCTTTCAACTGCGTTCTATGCTCCTGAGACAAATAGCTTACTACCCTATCCCATTCCTCAAGAACTTCTTCATTTCTTAATCTGTTTTGAGGCACTTCAAAATCCACATCATCTGGATTTGATTCCTCACTCTGCAGGACAGTAACTAATACCTGTTTCTCCAGTTCTTTCTCTCTAGTATAACACAGTTTCAACATGTTCACATGACATACCCAATACTTTTTTTCTATCTAACATCTTTATCAGATAGTTCACTTGACTCAACTTGTTCTCAATTTGATAGGGACCACTAAACCTGGCTTTGAAGGGATCTCCTCTTACTGGTAACAGTACTAACACGTCATCCCCTTGGGAAAACGTTCGAATCTCAGAGCTTTTATCTGCCACCTGCTTCATTCTATACTGTGCCCTTTTTAGGTGCTGTTTAGCTAACTCACCTACTCTATTTAATCTCTCCCTCACCTCTAATACATAATCTAAGTGTGAGATCTCCAACTTTGGTCCTGTCACTTTTTCTTTATTCAATTTCAAAGGGACTCTCACTTCACTCACTTCGAGTTAATATTGGGCATAAACTGAGTAGATTTATTTGGGGCACTCTAATGGCAAACAATATGAATGGGATACCTTTATACCAATCATTTGGGTAGTCGTGACAGTATGCTCTCAATGTAGTCTTCAAGGTCTGATGCCACCTTTGCAAAGCTCCCTGGGATTTAGGATGATATGCACTGGATTTAAAGTGCTGTATACCTAACTATCCATAACCTCCTCAAATAGATTAGCAGTAAAATTTGACCCTTGACCAACTGAATCTCTCTGGGTAGCCCATACCATGTGAAGAAAGTGACTAACACCTCTACCACCTTTTTTGCCTTGATACTCTGTAATGGAATTGCCTCCAGAAATCTGGTAGACACATTCTTTATGGTTAACAAGTACTGGTTCCCATTTTTAGTTCTCAGGAGATGATCTACATCATCAATTATAACTCTTGTGAAAGGTTCCTCAAATGCGGGAACTGGCAACAAAGGTGTTAGTTTTATTACCGCTTGTGGCTTACCTACCATTTGGTATGTTAATCACATCCTTGTGCATTCCAAGCCAATAAAAATGTTTTTGTACCTTAGCCTGAGTCTTTCGTGCCCCTAGGAATCTGCCTACAGATAGTTCATGTACTACCTATAATACCACCTGCCTGCCAGTCGCAACCAGCAAAGCAATCTGGTGCACTTCAGCCCATTTCTCCTCTGCACTAACCTGCCATGATCTCCATTTCCATCTTAGGATTCTATCTTTCAGATAATAACCCTCCAGAATATTCTCTGCCTCCTTTTCGGAGTACACATCCACATATATCTTTTATCCCCTTGTTTTGCTGTTGCAAGTCTCTTGGTCTTTCAGGACTAAACATTTCTGTCTGACCCTGTTCAGGTTTTTCCTGCACCATTACATCAAACAGGGTTTGTGCTAACTGAACCTCAACCCCTTCATCTTTCTCTTTACTTTTCCCTTTGTTCTGTGACTTATGATAGTGGGATCTGGTTACCACACAGTCTGGGAAAATACCAGGATATTTCTGTTTTAACTCCTCAGTTTCTTGGTCTTCCTTGGGCTTCTCCACAACATGGGGTGTCACTTGCACCTTGGACCCTGCCAAATCATTCCCTAGAACAAAATGAATTCCTGGAAGTGACATTCTGTCAATCACTCCTACTGTAACTTCCCCAGTCTTAAGTTAGCACTCCAACCTGATCTTACATAGGGGAATGCTAAATTTCTCTCCATCTATCCCACAAATTACCACACTCTTGGGTAACAGATCAGAAGGAGTGCATATTTGCTCATCCCTTACAGTGACTGGTTAGATCCTGTATCTCTCAAAATTATATCTTCTTGCACTTCTCCCCTTGATCTTTCTGAGTAATCTTTACCCACAGAGGTGAATTCTTTGTAGAGATCAGGTACTCCATACCCAGCCCCTGCCTAGGCTGTGCACTCTCCTGCAGTTCCTTGGCTATTCTTGGGGTCTCCTTTACAACCTTCACTAATGCTACTGGCTTAGCTTCTTTTATCACATCTTTCCCACAGCGTCTTTCTTTAATGATCAGCACTGTGTCTTTACATTTCCCACCTTCTGGCATTGAATACACCTTTTTCCAGTGCCCTTCTGAAACCACTGGCACTGTAATTTTCTGTGTCCCATTGCACTACAGTGAAAATACCTGAGGCCTTTCACCTCCTGTTCACCCTCTTGGGTTTCTTTAACCTGTGGTAAATTCTGTCTACTCTTGGTTTCGCAGTGTAAGATCTCCCCTTCTCCCAACTTCTATCCCTCACAGGACAAAATTGTCACCGGAAGCTTGTCTTGTGCACCAACATGTACTCTTCTGCTAACTCTGCTGCCCTCCTCACTTCCTGAACTTTTTGTCCCTCCACGTGAATTCTTAGCATCTCTGGAAGTGAGTTTTTAAATTCCTCCAGCAGAATAATCTCTCTTAGAGCCTCAAAGGTCCAAGGTCCTATCTATTTTCAAAGCACGCACCATTGATCAAAATGATTATGTTTAATACTTTTGAATTCAACATAAGTCTGACCTGGTTCCTTCTTTGTGTTTCTGAACCAGTCTATATGCTTTTGGCACCGATTTATAAGCATTTGAAATAGCCTGTTTAACCATTTCCTAATCTCTTGACCCCTCACCTGACAGGGCGACAAATACCTCACTCACTCTGCCTACCAGTTTAGTCTGAACTAGCATTACCCATAAATCCTCGGACCACTCCATCTGCCTAGCCAATTTTTCAAATGAAATAAAGGTGGCTTCAACATCTTTCTCATCAACATATGGCAGAATTTGATGTATTTGTATATATTATTACCTTCGCTTCTCATCTCCATCCTGTTAACTTGACTTTGCTGACTAAGTTGCAACTTCTCAAGTTCAAATTCTTTCCCTTTTTGCTCAGCTAAGAATCTTCTCTCTTTTTCCTCTCTGTCTCCCTTCCTTCTCTCTCTTTACTCAGATAAGAGCCTTCTCTCTCTCTTTCCTTTTGCTTATCTTCTAACTCCATTTTCCTCAATTGTATTTCAAGTTTTTCTCCCTCTACTGCACTTGTCTGTTCCCCTGACACACCTAAGTAACTCCCTTATGATTTCAGCTTTATTTTTGTCCTTGGTTAAACCCAAACTTAACTTCTTTGTAAATTCTAAAAGTATGGCCTTTTTCTTTCCTTCTAAACTTTCTTGACAAATTTGAGAATCATCTTCAAATCCCAGAACCTCTTTAGCAATTTTAAGAGCCATTTCTCTCACTTTTAATTTAATTAACCACAAGTCACTGAAATGAAACAAGATTTATTTAAAGATCTAGGACGCTAACCTGCAAGTGTTTAAATCTGCTGGGATTTCTTTTACCCCCACATCTATTCAAATCTGTCTAAACCAGTTCAGATCCCGACAGAAAACCCCCAAGCTGTTCAAATTGCAGAAAAAAGCCCCTAGAATGTTCAAATCCTGACGATGAGCCCCCAAACTGTTATGACACAGGGTAAACCCTCCTGCTTAATTTAAACCAGCAACAGAGAAGATTTATCCCATGCAGTAATCCTTGAAAATTGAAGAAGCCAAGAACTAGTTAAAGTAAAAGTAACAACTTTATTTCTTAAAGTATAACTCCTTCCTCTCACCTATCTTTTACTTTCCCTTCTATAAAAGCCTCTAATTAAGATTTACCAAAATTCAACTTTTCAAAACTAGCCAGCTGTCGAATCTTCTGTTTGGATCTTCCTGTGTCTTCTTTTCTTCTTCTTAGGGATCATGCTTCACAGGTCACAGATCGATAAAGGTACATTTAAGAGAGCTATTTTTTGTGCAGTCTCTACATGTTGGTGGCGTGGCAGTTCTCCTCCCAACTGTTCAATTTTCCCCAGTCTTATAACCCCAAAGCATTGGATTGTGTCATTGGCTTTTAAGATTGTCAATATACTAAATTAAAACTTGATTGGAGTTTGGTATTTTTCATGGTATAATTTAAACTGATTGGCCTAATTCAAATCTGTTTTGTCATTTCCAGGCAACCCAGCTAATCTAGCTTATATTGTTACCTTATTCAGGACACTTGGTGCTGTCAGGTGGTTCTGCAAGCTTTTAACTCTCTTAAAGGTACAATACACCCACACAGCCCACTTAGAATCACAGAACCATAGAATCCCTACAGTCAGGTAGCAGACCATTTGGCCCATTGAGTCCACAGCAACCCTCCGAAGAATATCCCATCCAGATCCACCCACCTACCTACCCTATCCCTGTAACCCTACATATCGCATAGCTAATCCACCTAACAACACCTCCTTGAACAATATGGGGCAAATCCACCTAACGTGCACATCAGAGTCATAGAGATGCATAGCATGGAAACAGACAGTTCGGTCTAACTCGTCCATGGTGACCAGATATCATAAATTAATCCCATTTGCCAGCACTTGGCCCAAATCCCTCTGAACACTTCCTATTCATATACCCATCCAGATGCTTTTTAAATGTTATAATTGTACCAGCCTCCACCACTTCCTCTGGCAGCTCATTTGATACATGCACCACCCTCTGCATGAAAAAATTGACCCTTAGGTCCCTTTTAAAATTTTCCCCTCTCACTCTAAACCTATGCCTTCTACTTCTGGTCTCCTCCACCCCAGGAAAAACATCGTATCCACAAACATCCACTCCCTCCACCAGCGATGCTCAGTTGTAGCAGTCTGTACTATCTACAAGATGCACTGTTGAAATTCACCAATGATCCTTAGCAAATACCTTTCATACTTACGACCACCTCCATCTAGTAGGACAGAAGCAGCAGATACATGAGAACACTATAACCTGCAAGTTCCCATCCAAGCCACTCACCACCCTGGCCTGGAAATAATCGCTGTTCCTTCACTGTTGCTGGAATCTGGAAAATCCTGGAATTCCCTCACTCAGGGCATTGTGGGTCATATGGACTACAGCGGTTCAATCACCTTCTCAATGCCACATAGTGACCATCAATAAATGCTGACCAGATAGTGATTCCCTTGTCCCACAAGTAAATTAAAAGAAAACTCCAGTGAATACAACCCGAATCAACTCGATTTCTCCTCATGCATCATTCCTGCCATCCCAGAAAACAATTTGGTAAACCATTGCTGCACTACCTCTACAGAATGAATATCTTTCTTCAAATGTGGAGACCGAAACTGCACATAATATTCCAGTTGTAGCTTCACAAACGTTTGCTATAATTGCAGTAAGCAAACGTTTTCTATAATTGTTTCTATATGGGGTTACAGGAAAAGAGTAGGAAAGTGGATGTGAGGAATATCGGACCAGTCACAAACTAATTGAACAGTAGAGTAGGTTTGAGACACCAAACAGTCTCTCCTGTTCCTATTTCTTGTTATCTGATTTGAATCCTTTCATTACGAAAGTCAACATACAGTTGCCTTCTTTACTGCTTGCTGCACCTGTATGCTTACTTTTCAACAAATGATGCAAAAGGATACCCTAATGTCTTTAATTAAAAGATATGTTAACATTTATAAAAGAGCTAATTTTTGGTCTCTCATTTCTCAATTCAATCTATGAATTTGTGAAATGTTATCAAACTTCAGGTATGGTGTGCAGACAATATATATAAGACAAACTGTGCATTTGGCTGTGAACTGGTGTATCTCTACTCTGGACCACAAACCCTGGATTCAAGTCCCACTTGTCCCAGAGATGTATAATAACATTAAAAATATTGATATTAAGCTGTAAAGTAAAGCTGCTAATCTTGGTTGATTTTGCTGATACCTGTTTATGCATTGTACAGCTGGGACTGAAGCACTAAATGCACCTTACCATTTTATAATATTGTACTCTGCAGTGAGACATTCCAGTACTGCATGCCTCACAAAGGTGAGGCCTTCTAATATTCGTGGGAATGCACGAGGAAAACAGAGAGAATTGCAACTGTAAACTACAAGTCTTTCACAGTTGCTACATGATAGATTCCCTCTGCCATAATTTGTGTTACTCAGTATTGAGAAGTCCAGACTCCTCCTCAGTCACTTCTCACTGCTGTCCTCTGTAATTACTTAAAATAAATAATAACTCTTGTTTAGTATAGAAATCTGGACCACGCTTTCAGCCTTGGTCTGAAAGTCATATAAAATGGGTTACCTTGTAAAAAAGTTTTAACATTAGATATGAGTCTGGTAACAGTGAGGCTCAATTTACAGTATGTTAACTCAGTGGGTTGAAACATTTCAGCATTCTTCTGTTTCATTAGCAAGTTGTGGGCGAGGGTGATAACTATGCTCAGCTTTGCACAAACTTCCTGTAGTAATTGCATTCTGTCTCACAGGCAATATGTCAAAAAGCCTTGATGACACATGCCCATGATATCATCACTGCATGTGATCCAAGAATTTAATGGCATCATTCTATACCAGGATCGTATAATGAATGACATGCTACAAGAAGCATGCTCTCTGCATAATCTAATGCTAGCGGAGACACTGATGTGTATATGCAAGTAGTGTTTGTATATAAGCTAGTGTTAGCTGTAATAAATATGCTAGATTCTTAAGTACCTTTATGACCTCTATAAAAAACACCCCTTCCATTGTGGATACCTATTCTCAAACCAAATGTTTCAAACGGTGCGAAATTTGCCAAGTTTTCTTGAGTTAAATTATAGAATATAGAAAAGGACAGTACAGAACAGGACCTTAGGCCCACGGTGTTGTGCTGAGATTTATTCCTAATGTAAAATATAGTAACTTAACCTACGCACCCCTCAACTCACTGCAATCCATGTGCATGTCCAGCAGTCACTTCCACCACCTCAGCTGGCAACACATTCCATGCATTCACAACTCTCTGTGTAAAGAACCTACCTCTGATATCTCCTTTATACCTTCCTCCTAATCTCTTCAAACTATGACTTCTCGTACTAGTCAATTCTGCCCTGGGAAAAGTCTCTGGCTATTGACTCTATCTATTCCTCTCATTATTTTGTACACCTCAATCAGGTCTCCTGTCTTCGTCCTTCTCTCCAGAGAGAAATGTCTGAGCTTATTTAACCTTTCTTCATAAGGCAAGCCCTCCAGCCCAGGCAGCATCCTGGTAAACCTTCTTTGCACCCTCTCCAAAGACTCTATATCTTTCCTATAGTAGGGTGACCAGAACTGGACACAATATTCCAAGTGTGGTCTCACCAAGGACTTGTAGAGATGCAGCAAAACCTCGCGGCTCTTAAACTCGATCCCCCTGTTAATGAAAGCCAAAACACCATATGCTTTCTTAACAACCCTATCCACGTGGATGAAAATGTGTTGCTGGAAAAGTGCAACAGGTCAGGCAGCATTCAAGGAGCAGGAGAATCGATGTTTCGGGCATGAGCCCTTCTTCAGGAAAGAAACGTCGATTCTCCTGCTCCTTGGATGCTGCCTGACCTGCTGTGCTTTTCTAGCAACACATTTTCAGCTCTGATCTCCAGCATCTGCAGTCCTCACTTTCTCCTATCCACTTGGGTGGCAAATTTGAGGGATCTATGTACTTGCACACCCAGATCCCTCTGTTCCTCCACACTGCTAAGAATCCTGTCTTTAATCCTATATTCAGCATTCGAGTTCGACCTTCCAAAATGCATCACTTTGCATTTATCCACGTTGAACTCCATCTGCCATTTCTCAGCCCAGCTCTGCATCTTGTCTGTGTCGCGCTGCAGCCTGCAGTAGCTATCGACGACAACTCCAATCTTTGTGTCATCTGCAAATTTACTAACCCACCCCTCAACCTCCTCATCCAAGTTATTTATAAAAATTACAAAGAGCAGAGGCCCAAGAACAGAGTCCTGTGGGACCCCACTCAACACCGTCTTCCAGGCAGAATATTCACCATCTACAACCATTCTCTGCCTTCTGTCAGCCAGCCAAATCTGAATCCAGATAGCCAAATCTCCCTGTATCCCATAATTCCTGACTTTATGAATTAGCCTACCATGGGGATCCCTATCAAACGCTTTGCTGAAATCCATATACACCACATCCACCGTCGACCGTCGTCGACCTGTCTTGACACCTCCTCAAAGAACCCAATAAGATTTGTGAGGCATGACCTGCCCCTCACAAAGCCATGCTGACTGCCTTTAATCACACTATGCTTTGCCAAATAGTCATAAATCCTATCCCTCAGAATTCTTTCCACAACTTTGCTGACTACAGAGGTGAGACTGACTGGTCTGTAATTGCCAGGGATTTCCCTATTACCCTTCTTGAAAAGTGGAACAAATTCGCCTCCTTCCAATCCTCCGGTACGACTCCCATGGAGAGTGAGGAGGCAAATATCCTTGACAGCGGCTTAGCAACCTCCTTTCTCCCTTCCCAGAGCAGCCTAGGATAAATTAGCTTATTAAATACTAAATATATGAAAGGTAATACAATATGACACATGTACTGATTGAAATGTAAGTGGAGTAAAAAGATTAACAGTGAAAATGTCTCTGGTTCTGTGAAGAGTAGATGATGGAACATTGTGGCCAATAATTTGGAAAATAACGATAACACTGGTGGTAATTTTAGAATGCTTGCTTCATCAAGTCAGAAGGCCTTTTGTCTTGTTTCCGTCATAAGAAATAGGACAGAAGTAGGCCATTCAGCCCCTCAAGTCCATTACACCATTCAGTAGAATCATGGCTGATTTGACATTCCTCATGTCCACCTTTCTGCCCTTTCCATGTAAGTCTCGATTCACCACTAATCAAGAAGATACTGCAGCCTTAAACACACACAAGGACACCCAGTCCTCCCTGATTGCCCTTGTCAGCTATGCTGAGTGAGCAACCTCTCCCAAAATTTCTCGTCAGTCACTTCTCACTATCACCCTCTAGGGATACGCTCCCTCCTGGTGAGCACCAGGTCCTCCGTAATCCCCTTCTCAGTTACGGTGAGCAAGCTGAGTTCTCCTAGAACCCTCATCAATCACTTTGCACTGCAACCCTCTTTAACTACTTACAATAAATAAGTTATTTATTAGCTACTAAGTACTTGAAAAGAATAAAAATGGTGCACACAGATTGGACATGTAAAAAAGGATTAACAGTTAAAATGTCTCTGTAGTTCTGTGAAGAGTAGATGGTGGAATATGACAGTCATTAATTTCAATTATAATGGTAACACTGATTTTGGGATTCTTAGTTCTGCAAGTTAGAAAGACTATGAGAAATTGGAAAGTAGGAGGCCATTCAGCCCCTCGAGCCTACCTCTCCATTCAATAGGATCATAGATGATCTGGCATCCTGCTCTTTCCCTATATCCCTCGAGACCACAACTGATCAAGAATCTATCTGTCTCAGCTTAAATATACACAAGGACTCTGCTCCCACAACTCCCTGTGGCAGGGAGTTCCAAAGACTTTCAAGTCTCTGAGAAGAAATTCCTCCTCCTTTGAGTCATAAATTGGGATGCCTTTATTCTGAGTCTATGTCCTCTGGTCCTGGACTCTCCAATGAGGGAATCATCCTCTCAGCATTTACCCTGTCAAGCACCTTAAACATATATTCATCTAAATTCCAATCAATTCCCTTCTTATTTAACCTTTACTCCTAAGACTTCATACTTGGGATCAACCTAGTTAATGTTCTCTGAACTACCTCCAATGAAATAACATCTTTCCTTAAGTAAGGGACTGAAGTAGCTCACATTTCTCAATATGTAGTCTCATCAGCACCTTGTACTGTTGTAATAAAACTTCCCTGCTCTTATAGTTCCACTCCCTTGAAATAAGGGAAAGCATTCAATTAACCTTGCTGATTACCTGCTGCACCATTGTACCTTTCCACCTATTTTTGTGGCATCTGCAAATTTGGTGACAGAAAAGTTGGCAACTTTCAATATGAGCTTCACCAAGGAGGAAATAATGGTTTCTAATATTCAAGAATCCCTTGAATGTCAGCAGAAGATGAGTACACCCTACAGATACAAGAGGAGGGACTTGAAATGGAGATCGCGAAAGGCCTTACCCTTCATTAAGTGTACTGAGAAGGCAGGGCAGTACAAGCTGCCTTCTTTGGCATATCCTCCAATGGGCTGATGTCTAACTTTGAGATGATGATGAAACTGACTTCCATAGTAGGTCCATTCTCCAAAATAGTGATAGCTTTAAGTTATCAGAGTTCTTGGGTTGAAGGTAAATGTCTTTATCATTGAAACTGATCTGTATGGATGCTCCAGCCTTTCTCGCACAGTACCTAGAGCTGCTCGGTATCTCTGCTACATGTGAAACATGAATCTCTACCATAGCCTAATGTTGACCAGTTGGGAACTGCTGGCTTTCAAGAACAGTGATATTGTGGGATAGTATGAGAAGAGACCAATTTCCTTTTACCCAAATAGTTCTAAGGTCCAGTATAGGGCTGATACATATAAACCACATGAAGAAAGATTGAGAATTCTTGACTGTCTCTTATCAATTTCATTTTATGTTACACATACTGGTCACTTACATGGATCACTACACAGCCTTCGGCAGATGGATCTATAGAAATTACTAGTGCAAATCTATTCTTCATCATGCCCATTTACAGGTAGAATGTTGCAAAAAGGTATGGCTTCCTATTTCTGTAGAGTTTAGCTAAAGAACACTGTTCATGGTCTAAGCTTAAAAAATTCAATTTCCTCTTCCAACAGCCAACCCCAAAGATTTTGGAGCTGCATTGGCCTCCCACATTAACATGGCTGGTTTCAACTCTTTCACTACCTACTCCATCTTTTAAAATGCCTCTACATTACGTCCACCATGATTCCATGCTTGCCTTCTAATTTTAAAATTTTATGAGGTTGTTAAACAAATTAAATGTGCAAAGTCAGTAGTCAAGTCACCAGGGCCTGGTGTAAGTACCTTCATTACACATTAATCAACCCTTGTTTTCCCTTTCTTTGCAAATTAGTCATGCATGTTGAGTAATACAGTTGAGAACTCTGTTTAATTAATTCAAACCTTTCTAATGATGCAAACTGTTTCCACGATTATTGTTTCTAAAATCTTGTCCACCAGAGATACTAAACTGACTGGCTGGCTAATATTCTTATCTGAATAAAAGTGTCAAATTTTCCCCTCTCCAACTCCTTAGCATAACCAAGTTGGAAAACTTTAGCAAACTTTTCCACTATGTTCAGTCCCACTTCCAACAGTAACCTGGGAATCAAGCTTTTTAGATTAGAGGACTTATCCATTCCAAGAATAGTCTATCATTCCACTAAATTGCAGAATAATTTATCTATTCCAAGCATAATCTCCTTTCTCCTAATGTTACTGCCTATCTTTTCTTAAATAGATGGCCAATACCTTGTTCATATCATGCAATATTGATGAGGATAGGTACTTGGATAAAAATTTGCACCTCGACAGAGTAATGGAACCAACTGGCTCGGAGCAGAGCCAGCATGGATAAAATGGCCAACATCTGTGCCTTTAAGTCTGTTAATCATTCAAACATACTACAGGCAGTTTCCAGGTTGCGAATGCGTTTCGTTCTGGACTCCATTTGCAAGTTGATTCATACACAAATTGTAATATAATAAAGGAGCCAATCATCCGTACAGAAAATGTTTGTATGTCGAATCCCTGTATGCAATTGTGTTTGTTAGATCAACTTTCGTTAATCAGGTTTACCTATGAAACTTGATTGACTGTAAAGTGTTTAGTACATCAGTGAGTGGAAAATACCCAGGGCTAAGCCAATGGATAGTAAGTCCGGAGAAGAGTGTCAAACTGGGGAGGGCCATGTCAGGGTGGGAGAATATGACTGGTGTGGAGAATAACGCAAGTAGGAAGAATAAAGGGCAGGTGAGAATCAGTAGGGGAGAGGGATAATGGGGAAAGGGGTAAGATATGGGAGAGGGATAGTAAGAAGAGCGTGATGGTCAGGAAGAGTGGAAGACCTGGAAAAATGGTGACTGAGAACAATCTAGTTCTCAATGCCAGCAAAACCAAGGAACTCATTATTGACTTTTGGCTGGATGCTACTCATGTCCCCCTACACATTAACAGTACAGAGGTGTAACGAGTGGAGAGCAAGTTCCTGGGAATGGTCATCCACGACAAGCTTTCTTGGACTCATATGGACATACTGGTTACAAAGGCCCAACAACTTTTCTTCCTCAGGTAGCTAAGGAAATTTGGTATAACAGCTAATACCCTTGCCAACTTTTATAGGTGCGCCATTGAGAGCATTCTGTCTGGATGTATCACTACCTGGTATGACAACTGTATCATTCAAGATCAGAGACGGTTACAGAGAGTGGTGAACTCGGCTCGGACAATCACAAAGGCCAACCTCCTATTATTTATAGAATCCATCTACCGGCCCTGCTATCAAGGAAAGACCGCCAGCATTCTCAAAGATCCATCCCACCCTAACAATGTTTTTCAACTTCTACCACCAGGGAGAAGGTACAGGAGCCTGAACACATGCACCAGCTGGTTTCGTAACAGTTTCTACCCCACAGTTGTTAGAATACTGAATCGACTCACAAACTCTTAACATTTGCCTGAACCTGTGTTTTTGCTTTTGCTGCTGTTTACCTTTTATTTACTATCTATACTAGTTAACTATGTCAGCTCCTGTATTGCTTGCAAGACAAAGCGTTTCACAGTGCCTTGTTACAAGTAACAATAAATTCAATTCAAACAGAAGAGAGCTTGTTGGGGAAGTGGAAAGATGGTGGCAGATTCTAAATTAGAGTGGTGCTTGAAAAGCACAGCAGTTCAGGCAGCATCCAAGGAGCAGGAAAATCGACGTTTCGGGCGAAAGCGTCTATTACTGATGAAGGGCTTTCCAGCATCTGCAGCCCTTGTTTTTACCTAAAGATGGTGGCAGTACAGGAAAGGGACATTTAGTGCAGGTGGCTTTGGGGAGATATATAGTGAATGTACAGTGTGGCACATGGGAATGACTAGGTGAGGGGAAGCAGCGGGGTCGGACATGATGGATAATGCGAAAGGGGAGAGAGACGCTAGGCAAGAAGGATCGTAGGGTAATGGGCCAGTGGAAGGACAGAGTGACATGGCGGGAGGGATACAATGGGGGAATGAAATTTACGGAAGAGCGGATGGTTTACCCAGGTCTGCGCCCCCAGTCGCTTTCCTCTTTATGTTCTGTGTGCCGGTGTACCCTCCCCCAGCCCTTTCCCCTTTCGGGCCCGGACTCGGAGTGAGGCTCCGCCTCGCGCTGCACCCGGGAGGCGGAGCCGCGGCGGACGCAATGGCGGATGATTTCGTGGCGGAGGGAGAGACGTGTGAGTACCCGGGTCTCGATTGGGGATCGTGTCCCGTCCCCGTCCCCGTCGAGGTGGAACCCTCTGAAACATGTAGTTTAAGTATACGTCGTTTCTATGGTCGCGGACTGCTCAAATATTTAATTAATTGCAAGAAAATGTTTTCGTGTTTCACTTCCAGGGCAGTAATAATCCACCTTTTATATGTTCATGTAATAAAAAGACAAAGTCATAAAGGTCTGTAACGAAAATTATAGGAATGGGGCACACTATGGAAACTAGGGACAGGAGGCTGAATGATCTCTTTCTGAGCAATACTCTGACAGCACAGTATGACAATTCAAAGTAGCTCTTGAGTTCTGTTCTACCCCAACTATTCTTCAATTACCCTATCTATTTCTGTTGTTATCACCTACAATAAATTGTCCAGTATTGATTTTAAGAAGGGTTTTAAGTAAAGAATGGTAGTAGTAGAAATGCAGAACATTTAATGCGAGGGCATATTTGAATTGACAGTCCAGTAAGATGTCATCATCTATTTCTCCATGTTCCATATCTTCCATGTCATTCTCCACAGTAAACACTGATGATGCAAAATACTTGAAGAAAGTGAGGACTGCAGATGCTGGAGATCAGCATCGGAAGAGTGTGGTGCTGGAAAAGCACAGCTGGTCAGGCATCATCCGAGGAGCAGGGGAATCAAAGTTTCGGGCATAAGCCCTTTTGTATCGGGAATTCCTGATACAAAATACTTGTTTAGTATCTCTCCCATCTCCTAAGGTTCCACGCATGGGCTGCCTAGCTGATCTTTGAGGCACCCTATCATTTCCCTACTTACCTTTTTGTCCTTAATTTATGGAATCCCTTTGGATTTTCCTTAATTCTATTTGCCAAAGCTCTCTCATGTCCCCTTTTTGCCCTTCTGATTTCCCTCTTAAGTGTACTTCTACTGCTTTTATATTCTTCTAAAGATTCACTCAGTTTTTGCTGTCAATACAAGATGTATGACCAATACCTCAATTTCTGTAGTCATCCAGCATTCCCTACCCCTATCATACATGCTTTTCAGACTAACAGGAACATATTGTCCATGGACTCTCATTATCTCTTCTTTGAAGGCTTCCCATTTTCCAACAAACCCTTTACCTGCAAACATCCGCCCCCAATCAACTTTTCAAAGTCCTTGCTTAATACTATCAAAATTGGCCGCCTTCCAATTTAGAACATTAATTTTTAGATGAGGTCTTTCCTTCTCCATTTCTATTTTAAAACTAATAGAATTATGGTTGCTGGCCCCAAAGTGCTCCCCCAATGACACCTCAGTCGCTTCCCCTGCCTTATTTCCCAAAAGTAGATCAAGTATTGCACATTTTCTGCTAGGAATATCCACATATTGAATCAGAAAATTTTCTTGAACACACCTAATAAATTCATCTCTGTCTAAACCCTTAACACTATGGCAGTCCCAATCTATGTTTGGAAAGTTAAAATTGGTGGCATGTTGGCTCAGTGGTTAGCACTGCTGCCTCATAGCACCAGGGTCCCAGGTTGGATTCCAGCCTCTGGCAACTGTCTGTGTGGAGTTTGCACATTCTCCCCGTGTTTGCGTGGGTTTCCTCCGGGTGCTCCGGTTTCCTCCCATAGTCCAAAGATGTGCAAGTCAGATGAATTGGCCATGCTAAATTGCCCATGGTGTTAGGTGCCAGAGGGAAATGGGTCTGGGTGGGTTACTATTCGGAGGGTTGGTGTGGACTTGTTGGGCCGAAGGGCCTGTTTCCAAACTGTAGGGAATCTAATCTAATCTAATCTACCATAATTGCCCTAGTATTCTTGCAGATAACTGAGAGCTCCTTACAAATTTTTTTCTCAATTACCCGCTGACTATTGGGGGTTCTATAGTACAATCTCAATAAGGTAATCATCCCTTTCTTATTTCTCAGTTCCAGCCAAATAACGTCCCTGGATGTATTCCCAGGAATATCCTCCCTAAGTAGAGCTGTAATGTTATCCTTTAACAGTCACACCCCTTCCTCTCTTGCCTCCTTTCTATTCCTCCTATAGCATTTGTGTCCTGGAACATAAAGCTGCCAGTCCTGTCCATTTCTGAGCCACCTCTCTGTAATTGTTATAATATCTCAATCCCATGTTCCTAACTATACCCTGAGTTCATCAGCCTTCTCTGTTAGGCTGCTTGCATTGAAATAAATGCAGTCTAATTGATCAGCCATACCTCATTCTCTGCTTTATTTCTGCCTGCCCTGACTGACTTGCTCCTTTTCCCAATTGTATCAGTCTCAGACTGGTCTCTTTCCTCACTATCTCCCTGGATCTCATCTCCCCCACCTTACTAGTTTAAATCCTCCTGAGCAGCTCTATCAAATTTCCCTGCCAGTGTGTTAAGTCTCCTTCCAAATCAGGTGCAATCCATCCTTCTTATACAGGTCACATCTACCTCAGAAAAAAGATTCCAATGATCCAAAAATGTGAACCCTTCTCCCCTGCACCAGCTCCTCAGGCATGCATTCATCTGCTGTATCCTCCTTTTTCTACCCACACTAGCTCGTAGCACCGGGAGTAATCTAGATATTACTATCGTCGAGGACCTCCTTTTTAAATTCCTGCCTAACTTTCTATATTCTCCCTTCAGAATCTCATTGTTTTCCATTCCTATTTTGTTAATTCCATTGTGCGCAGTGATCTCCTGCTGGTCCCTCTCCCCTTTGAGAACATACTGCATCCTCTCTGAGATATCCTTGATCGTGGCACCAGGGAAGCGACACACCATTCTGATGTCTCGCTATCGGCCGCAGAAACATCCCCTGAGAGTCCATCACCCCCTACATTTTCCAAAACAGCATACTTGTTTGAAATGGTGATAGCCACAGGAGATTCCTGTACTACCTGCCTACCCCTCCTATCTTTCCTAGAGATAATCTAACTGTATCTGTGGTTTTTCTCCATTGAACTGTAGGAAGAAACTGGAGCACCTGGCTGAAACCCATGCAGATTTGGAGAGAACATGCAACCTCCATGCAGACAGTCACCCAAGGCTGCAATCATACCCATGGCTTGGTCAGAGTGCCAGGGATCTGAGCTGATTCCAGCAAAGAGTGATGGCCTGTGTGAAGCTTGTGCAATCTATTCATGTGCATGATTTTGACCAGGTGCTCTGGTTTCCTCCAGTAATTGTAAGAGGTGTAGGTTAGATAAACTGGCCATGGTAAATTGCCCCTTAGTGTTGAGGGATTTACAGGCTAGGTGGGTTAGCCATGGTAATAATTGAGATGAATTGAGCAGTACCTGAAGAGCAGTAGTCAGTAGGCAGTTATTAATGAATAAAATGCATAATATTAATTAAAAATTAAGGTTTGGATCTCCTGGAGCCAGTAATGATGTTCTACAGGAATTGAGATCATTGTTTAGTATTTGTCTTAATTATTTTTATGGTTACGTTGTGAAGATTACTTAACCAGGTAATGAATTATGGCTTAGTAGTTTTCCACTGGATAGTTTCAGATGAGGTGCACGACAAATGCAGTTATATGGTGTGAAACTGTGCAGAGATAAGGGCAGGGTTAAATTGTATAGAACATAGAATAGTACAGTACAGCACAGGAACAAGACCTTCAGCCGAACATAACACCAAATGAAACTAATCTCTTCTCCTTGCATATTCATGTGCATATCTAAAAGTTCCCTGTCATATCTGCCTCAACTACCACCCCTGGCAGTGCATTCCAGACTCCTACCACATACTGTGTAAAAAAAAAAAAAAATTGCCCCTCACATCTCCTTGAACTTTCCCTCTCTCACTCTAAATGCATGCCCCCCTAGTATTAGACAAAAAGTTCCCTGTCATATCTGCCTCAACTACCACCCCTGGCTGTGCATTCTAGACTCCTACCACATACTGTGTAAAAAAAAAAAAAATTGCCCCTCACATCTCCTTTGAACTTTCCCTCTCTCACTCTAAATGCATGCCCCCCTAGTATTAGACATTTCAACTCTGGGGGGAAAAAGAATTCTGACCATCAATCTTAGCCATGCATCTCATAATTTTGTAGACTTCTATCAAGTCTCCCCTCAGCCTCTACTGCTGAAGAGAAAACATCCTGGGTTTTTCTAGCCTCTCCTTTTAGCTCATACACCTAATCCAGGCAACATTATGATAAACCTCTTCTGCATCCTTTTCAAAGCCTTCACATCATTCCTATAATGTGGTGAACAGAATTGAATGCAAATGTGGCCTAATCAAAGTCTTATAAACATGCAATCGTGACTCTTTTACTCAATTCCACCACCTTTAAAGGCAAGCATGCCTTAACCACCCTATCTGCTTGCATGGCCACTTTCAGGGAGCTATGAACTTGAATCACAAGATCCTTCTGTACATCGATGTTGCTCAGAGTCCTGCCATTATCTGTATACCTTTCCTTAACATTTGATTTTCCCAAAGTGCAGCACCTCATACTTGCCTAGTTTAAACTCCATCTGCCATTTCTCCACCCATATCTACCACTGATCTATACCCAGCTGTATCCTTTGACAACCTCCATACTATCCAAAATTCCACCAATCTATGTATCAACTGCAAACTTACTATCCCACTGTTCTATATTTTCATCCAAGTCATTTGGACAGCAGTGGACCTAGATGCATCCCTTCAGATCCCCACTAGTCACAGACCTCCAGCCTGAAAAAGCTCCCTCCATCACTACCCTCTGTCTTCTGTGAGCAAGCCAATTCTGAATCCACTAAGCCAAGTCACAGTGGATCTTATGCATCTTAATCTTCTGGATGAACTTATTATGAGGCACCATGTCGAAAAATCAATGTAAACAACACCTACTGCTCTACCCTCATTAATCACCTTTATCAAGTAGAGAGCATTTGTAGGTAGATTATGGAAATCTGCAGGGCTAATTAGGTTGTGATATTTGGTGATTTCAGTTACCCTATGATAGACTGGAAAAAATGTAGAGTGTGGGGCATAGAAGGGGAGAAGGGCCTGCAATGTGTGCTGGAAAGCTTTCTGGAACAGTACATTTCCAGTTCTTCAGGTTGCTGGATCTGGGTCCGAGGAAATGAAGCAGGCAAGGAATGGAGAAAGTCAGAGTGAGAGAGCATTTGGAAAATAGTGATCATAACAACAATAAGTTCAATATTAAACTGGAAAATGATAAATTGAAGAAGATTCCAGACTGGAAATATGCAGATTTTAGGGATCTGAAATTTGAACCAGAGTTGGTTGATTGGAAATGCATTTTGATGGATATATGGTGGATGCAAAATGGGTGAATTTCAAAAGAGAGTTGAATCGGGTGCAAACTAGGTGCATATCCATAAGAAATAAAACTGATGTATCCGAAGCTAGAGTGTCCTGGATGACAAACGATGTTGATGAGAAAAATAAGGAAAATAAGGGCCACATGGTGGCTCAGTGGTTAGCACTGCTGCCTCACAGCGCCAGGAACCCGGGTTCGATTCCCACCTTGGGCTACTGTCTGTGTGGTATTTGCACATTCTCCCCATGTCTGTGTGGGTTTCCTCTGGGTGTTCCGGTTTCCTCCCACAATCCAAAGTTATGCAGGTCAGTTGAATTGGCCATGCTACATTGCCCATAGTGTTGGGTGCATTAGTCAGGGGTAAATAGGAGGAAAGGGGAATGGGTTACTGTTTGGAGGGTTGGTGTGGATTTATTGGGCCAAATGGCTTGTTTCCAAACTTGGGGAATCTAACCTAATGTAATACTGGAATAATAATAGCAATATAAATCAGGAAGAGTATCTCAAATGTACGATGCGTGATAAGGCTGGAATAAGGAAGGCTAACAGGAAGCATGAGGAAAGGATGGCAGGCCACGCTAAAACAAATCTTCAAACATGTTAATAGTTAAAGAAGGATATGGTGGGCCCCAAAGGGAACAAGCAGGGCAAGCTGCTCATGAAATATTTTGCTTCCGTGTTTAGCAAATTAGAAGGTAGTGACAATGGCTTAATTCAAAATGTGGGTGTTGTGCACTCCAGGTAAAGAACTCATCAGGCCCGATGGGATGCATCATAGATTGATGAGAGAGATTAGAGAGCAAATTGCCAAGCCATTGACAAACATTTTCCAGGTCCTTCTCAACACAGAATTAGTCCTGGGGAAGTGGAGCATTTGAAGTATGATTCTGTTGTTTGGGTACCAGGGTGCAGTGTGTTATGTGTGAAGAACACCTGCACAATGTCTTCATAACATAGCACCCTGGAGCTGGGCAAAGCAGAAGAAGAACACCTACACAATATCATCAGAAACAAAGGGTTCCCAAAAAGCATAGTCTGCCATTACCTACATGCAGACCACAACAGGGAGACACAACACGTCTGGACACACTGGCCACACTGCCATACATTAAGGACATATCTGAAATGACCACAAAACTACTCCGACCCCTGGATATCATGCCACACTACGACAGCTACTAACAAGTATAAAGGATCCCATACCCACAACCAATAGAACCAATGTTATATACGAAATACCATGTAAATACTGCCATGTAAATACTACATAGGGCAAACAGGAAGGAAATTAGCCACCAGAGCATATGAACACCAACTGTCCACCCCAAGAGACATGACCAGCTATCACTTATCTCCATATACACAGACAATGAAGGACACCAATCGACTGGGACATTGTGTCCATTCTAGGACAAACCATACAGGGACATATTTGAGAATTCCTGAAAGCCTGGCACTCAAGCCGGAGTTCTATTAAGAACCATGTAGAGTTGGACCTCATATACCAACCACTAAGAAACAACCAGCAACAAAACTGGAAATGACCCTAGCAGACGCAGGTACATAAATAGCAAGCAGAACAGCACACCAATACTTCACGAGAGGCTCACTGATGATATTACCTAGAATGGTGACAAAACATCTGCGAACAAACTTATCAGGTCGGCGAGCAAGTCAAAACCTCATCCACAAGCTGAGCTACAAATCTTCTCGAATACTATGATGCCAGTGTTTAAGAAGGGAGCAAATGATAATCCAGGTAACTACATTAATAGGAAAACTGACAGAGGCCATAATACAAGATAAGGTAAATGAACACTTCAAGAAAAATAAGTTAATACTCAACAGTCAACATGGCTTTGTTAAAGGCAGTTCATGTCTGACAAATTTGATTGAGTTCTTTGACGAGGTGACATAGGCAGTGATAATGCTGAAGATGTTGTATACTTGGACTTTCAGAAAGCATTTGATTCAGTGCCACATGGCAGGTTGGTCAGCAGGTTAGATATGTTTGGAATTATTGGGTCTTTGGCAGCATGAATTAGAAGTTGGCTCATAGATAGGAAACAGAGATTGGGTATAGATAGGCATTTCCCAGATTGAAGATGAGTTGAAAGTGATGTTGGGATCCTTGCTTTTTCTGATTTATATAAACAATGAAAAGATGGATGTTGAGGGCAAAATCTCTAAATTTGTGGATGATACTCAGCTAGAGAGAATAGTGAATTGTGAGGATGGTTTAGGGCCAATTTTGGAATATTGCATGCAGTTCTGGTCTCCTTCCTATCGGAAAGATGTTGTGAAACCTGAAAGGGTTCAAAAAATATTTACAAGGATGTTATCAGTGTTGGAGGATTTGAGCTAAAGGGAGAGGTTGAATAGGCTGGGGCTGTTTTTCTTGGAGTGTCAGAGGCTGAGGTGTGATCTTATAGAGGTTTATAAAAATCATGAGGGGCATGGATAGGATAAATAGACAAAGTTTGTTCCCTGGGGTGTGGGAGTCTAGAACTAGAGGGCATAGGTTAGTTTGTTCCCTGGGGTGTGGGAGTCTAGAACTAGAGGGCATAGGTTTAGGGTGAGAAGGGAGAGATATAGAAGAGACATAAGGGGCAACCTTTTCATGCAGAGGGTGGTAAATGTATGGAATGAGCTGCCAGAGGAAGTGGTGGAGGCTGGTACAACTGCAACATTTAAAAGGCATCTGGATAGGAATATGAATAGGAAGGGTTTAGAGGGATATGGGCCAGGTGCTGACACGTGGGACTGGATTGGGTTGGGATACCTGGTCGGCATGGACGGGTTGGACCGAAGGGTTTGTTTCCATGCTGTACATCTCTGACTCTATGACTTCACAGGGACATTGACAAGTTGGCCAAATGGCAGACAACTGGCAGATGAATTTCAATGCAGAGACATGTGAGGTAATGTACTTTGGTAGAAGAAACTTGTTGAGACAATACAGACTCAAGAATACAGGGGTAGTACAGTTAGGGTTCACGTGCATGATTCACTGAAGGTGGCCAGACAAGTTAAAACGGTTGTTAAGAAGGCTTATAGGATCCTTGGATTTATAATAGGATCCTTGGAAAGTATAAAGGCAAGTTAGTGATGCTATACCTTTCCAAATCATTTGGTTTTTGTGTTCAGTTCTGGGCACCTTTTTAAAGGAAGGATATTAAAGCCCTGGAGAGCGTGAAATGAGATTTACTCAAATGATACCAGGAATGAGGGATTTTAGATACAAACAAAGATGGCAGAAACAGGGATTATTCTCCTTGGAGCAGTGGAGATTAAGAGGTAACCTTACTGAGATGTTCAAAATTCTCAACAAGAAAAGAAGGTAAAGGAGAATATTCTATTTTCCACGAGTTGGTATGTCAGTAATTCGGGGTCACAATTTCAAGGTTGTCAGCAAGAGGACTAGGAGTGAGATGAAACTTCTTCACTCAGAGATGTTAGGATTTGGAAGGATTTGGTATGTAATGCTTGGGAGAGTAGTGGATGTGGATTCCCATAGGATGTTTCAAAAGAGTGCTATATATATATATATATATGGATTGGAGTTGGGTAGCTGTTTTGGGAGCTGTCACACACGTGAAGGTTCGAATGGGTTCCTTCTATACAGTAAAATTCTTTTGATTCTATGATTTTAAGCTGAGCAGGGTTTTTCAATAACTAGTGTTTCTAGAGATGGAGGATAGGTGTTGGCCAGTATGTTGTTGGGAGGTGAAAAAGTATGAATATGAGAGTCAGCAGTAGTTTAGACTGGTTCAGGCACAGTTAAGTCAGTGTTACAGAAGTAAAGCGAGACATTGGATAGGACATATGGTTGAAAGCTCAACTTGGACAAATAGGAGAACAAAGTCATGAGAGTGGAAGAAAATGCAGTCAGTTATGGAGTGTCTGGCCATGGTCCAGCTGGATAACTGAATTTTCTCATGGTAGAAAATGGAGGGGTCACGAAAGTTGGAAGTGAAGTAGAGCTGGGCAGAGTCAGCATTAAATATCTGACTCTAGTTTGTGCATGATATTAGTGAGAAACAGCATAAAGAGGACGAAGAGGCAGGAGCCAGGGACTTGAGGTTACAATTTGCATATGATTAAAAGCTATTCGTACTTAAACTAGATAGAATGTCTTTTGTGATTTGGGTCAGGCTTGTTTCAGTGTTGTGACAAGATTGGATTGCAGAGGATCAAATATGGAGTTGTGGGAAAGCTGGTCACAAACTTGAGACATGTCGTATAAATGAGGAGCAGGAGGAGGCCATTCAGCCCTTCAAATCTGATCCACCATTCATTAATATCATAGTTTATCTGATAGTTATCCAAAGATTCAAAGATTTTGCACAAGTATGGATTAGGGTAATGGTGGTGCAGTTTGTCAAGTCAGGAATCGCCAGGGTGAGTGAATAGGGAAGGTACGGTGTTGTGTATATAGAGTCTAGATAAAGTGGTTACATGAAAACATCGAGGTTAGTGAGGGTATCTTGTGAAGGCTGGTAGAGAGGAAGGAATAAATAGTAATGGGTGTAGAGACATATTGAATGAGATATTTGGCTCGCATGAGCTGATACATTGAACTATCGAGGATTTGCAATATAAGAACATGCCATTTAACACAAATGGTCCACATTGCTCTCCACACACTCTCCTCCCATTCCAACTACCTCATCTCCGCTCTCTAAATAAAGACATGCCCCCTTAGTTTCAGATTTGATTGATTAAGAATTACCTTGTCTTTATTCCCTAATTTTAGTTTCTACTGCGAGTGGAAACATTCTGTCTGAGTTAACTCTGATGAACTCAATCATAACTTTAAAGATCTTGATTAGGTCACCTCTAAATGTATCCTTTTCTTAAGAAAGATCCTCTTGGTCATGTTCTGCTGGGCTGTTGTAAGACTCTATCATGCTAACATTTCACCATGTTTTCTTTTCTTGAAGTACTACGGTCAGAGCAGGATTTCCATGATGCAGCAAAGGGGAATGACGTGATCAGAATGGAACTGCTTTTGAAGAAGGGAGTGAATATCAATGCCAAAAACAGTGTAGGTAAAATATTTATTTTTCTTTAGTTAGTGATGTACATCAGCATCCAGGTTAAAGAGCACTGCAGAAAGACACAATAAACGTTTACGTATGCATAGAGTTTGCAAGGCTCTACAATTAAACACTAATATTTAGTGTGGAGGCATGTAGTTAGGTGCATCTCTGCTCCGTTCCACCACTGACTCTGTTCAAATAGCAGGATTTTCCATTCTTTTAATTCACATTTAGCTTTTTCCATGCATTAAAAGCAGGCAGCAGTCTGCAGTCATTAGATCACAATCAGGATGATCAACATCGCAGAGCAGGTGTGTTCACGTTGGTGTCCTGGGCCTGTATTTATCCCACATTTAATTCCAGCAGATTATCTGCTCACATTATCACCGTGCTGTTTGTGAGAGTTTGCTTTGTGCAAATTGGCTATTATGTTTCCTATTGTACTATAGTGAGTATAGTTTCTAGATTTCCAAAGTGCTTTGGGACATAAAAGGAGTGAGATAAATATACAGCTTTTTTTTAACATTACAACCAATTTCCACATCTAAAATAGGGTTGTAACTGAACCATCAACAAAGACTAGCAGGTAGTCATAGTGTCATACAGCATGGAATTGGCTCATTGAGATTCGCTGAACAATCTACACTAATGCCACATTTCAGCACTTGGCCTACAGCCTTGAATGTTATGACACTTCATACACTCATCATCATGAAGATTTTGAGCTTTCCAGTCTCTGTTACCTTCCCAGGGCAAATGCATTCCAGATTCCCACATCCCTCTAGTGGAAACATTTTTCCCCAAATTTACTATTAATTTCCTGATCTTCATCTAAAGCTGCGTCACTCATTACTGATCTTTCAACTAAGATGAACAGCTGCCGCCTGTCCATGCCCCTCATAATCTTACACATCTCAAATCAGCTCACCCCTCAGTCTTCTCTGCTCTAAAGAAAACAATCCCAGCCTATTCAGCCTCTCTTCATAGCTAAAATGCTCCAATCCAGGCAAGATCCTGATGAACCTTCTCCAGTGCACTTGCATCCATCCTATGGTGTGGTAGCTAGAACTGCACACAGTACTCCAGCTGTGGCTTCACAAAAGTTTTGTACAACTCCAGCAAAACCTCCCTCCTCTAATAATCCATGCTATGGCAGATAAAGACGTTTGCCCTGTATTCCTTCTGAACCATCCTATTAATCTATCCAGTCGCCTTAGGGTTCTGTGGACAAGCACCCTAAGTTCTCTCAGCTCTTCTGAGCTTCCTGATGTCCTGCCATTCATTGAGTACTCCCTCATTTTGTTACTTCTTCCAAAGTAAACACTTTTCAGGATTTCATTTCATCTGTCATTGATCTGACCATCTGAACAAACTACATATCTTCCTGTGACCTAAGACCTTCCTTACTTACAACCGCACAGCCAATCTTTGTGCTATCTACAAACTTACTTATTATCCCCCAAACATTCTCATCTATATCATTTATATATATCACAAACAATTGCAACAAACCCAGCAGTAATTCCTATGGTACTCCACTGGAAGCTAACCTCAGCCTAACCCTCACCATCTGTCTCCTACTATGAAGCCAATTTTGGGTCCATCTTGCACAATGCTCATCAACACTCCTGATCACCTCAAAATTCAATCAGATTTGTAAGGCTTGATCTCCGTTTTACAAAGCCATGCTGACTACCTGATCAAACTTTGCCTGTCCAAATGGAGATTAATTCTCTTTTTTAGAATTTTCTCCAATAATTTCAGTACCATTGATATGAGGCTCACTCGTCTGTAATTTCCTATTCTATTTTGACCACCCTTCTTGAAAACTGGAATCACATTAATTATCCTCTAATCCTCTGGCACCTCTCCTGTGGCCAGATAAAAATTAAGACTTTGGGTCATAGCCTGTTAATTCCTTCCTTGCTTCATAGTAGTCTGGAACACAGTACATCCAACTAGTGGAATTGTCCACTTTAAAGCCTATCAAAATCTTCAATACCTTCTCACCTCCCTATGTCAGTCTGCTCAAGAACCTCACAGTCTCTATCCCCAGATTCTGTACCTGCATACTCCTCCGAAGTCCAGCATGAAAAAAGCAGAAATTTAATTTGAGTTTTCCTATCATTTATTTTACAGTACAAGTATTGTTGGATAAACTCGAATGTCAAAAGGAAAGGAACTTATGAAAGGAAATATTGTTCTATATGCAGTGTTGGGAGCAGATTTTCCTAACCGTTGCCTATTCTCTGCGTACAAAAGATTATGAAGTGGATAGAGATCTATTCTGCTAGGACTCTATCTCTTTATATTAACCCAGATCACAGAATCACAATATGTTATAGTACAGAAGGAGCCAATTTGGCGTATTGTTTTTTGCACCATCTGTTTGGTGCCAATTTCTTGGCTTTTCCTATTGTTTTCTATGGTTATTTAAGTAACCATCCAATACTCACGTGAATCCCTCAATTGAACCTGCCTCCACTACATTTCCAGACAGGGTATTCTATACCTTAACCCCTTGTTTGAAGAAAAGGTTTTTTTTTCTTATCTCATAAATAACTTAATTTCATAATCGATTTATAAATGCTAACATTTCCTTCCTATCCACTCTGTCCAGACCCATTTTGATTTTGAAAATGTCTATAAAATCTCCTCTTAGCCTTCTCCTCTCCAAGGAAAACAGTCCGAATGTCCCCAATATTTCCCCATAACTGAAGTGTCTCATGCATGAAATGTGAAAAAACACTACATTGGACAAACAAACAGGAAACTTACTACCAGGATACATGAACACCAACTAGATTTAGATTTAGATTACTTGGAAATTTATATTTAGATTACTTACAGTGTGGAAACAGGCCCTTCGGCCCAACAAGTCCACACCGACCTGCCGAAGCGCAACCCACCCATTCCCCTACATTTACCCCTTTACCTAACACTACGGGCAATTTAGCATGGCCAATTCACCTGACCTGCACATCTTTGGACTGTGGGAGGAAACCGGAGCACCCGGAGGAAACCCATGCAGACACGGGGAGAATGTGCAAACTCCACACAGCTAGTCGCCTGAGTCGGGAATTGAACCTGGGTCTCTGGCGCTGTGAGGCAGCAGTGCTAACCACTGTGCCACCGTGCCGCCCACAACTATCCACGAAAGGACACAACTCACTATCACTAGTCTCTATACATACAGACAAAGAAGGACATCACTTTGACTGGGACAGCACACACATTCTAGGACAGGCGAAACAAAGACACGTGTGAGAATTCTTAGACGCATGGCATTCTAACCAGAACTCCATTAGTAAACACATTGACATAGATCTCATTTACCTTCCCTTGGGAAAAAAAAGAACTGTAACTGACATCGCTCACCTTAAGAAAGCAAGACCTATAAATGGGTCAGTGTGATGCTTTAGCCAGATAAGAATATGGTACAAAATATCTTAACTGCTGTGTTTTTAATGCAGACTGTTCACAGTAAGAAGAGTGCATTTTGAGTCTGATGTTTTGTTAAGATTTTGGAGTATATTAGAACTTGAGGCTGAGCTGTTTCAGTTCTGTTAATTATTGTTAAGACTTTATTGGCCCCCCTTCATATTGCAAATTCAAAGAATGTTGATCTCTACCAAAGTTGCCACTGTAATACCGACTGTTTTATTTGGGAAGTTTCATTTGGCGAACATATTTTAAAATATTCAGCACTTGTTTCCGACAGATATATGAGACTTGAATCTGAACTGAAACTGTCTCTTCAATTGCTAAAGCACAAAAAATACTTTGTTGTTTCTTGCTGTTCCAGACTTTTGAAATACTTTTCCTGACAGCTTTCACATTAGCCAAGTATCAATTTGTTAAAGGAAAATAATTTTTGAATAACCTGAATGACTCAAACCTTAATTAACCCACCCAGGAGTCCTGAACCCCAATACTATGCAGAGGACTCAAACCTCAGTCAAATTCCCCCCCTCCCTCAGTGCAGCACAAAGGACTGGAACCTCAGTTTGTCAGCACGCTTGCGAAATAGTGTCTATTGACTGAACTAATTACTGTCCAAGGAATCCATAGAATAGCGAGCAATCGATGTGTTTTGTCACAATCTCAAAGAATTCAGTAAGACTTGTGAGACATGACCTGCCCATCACAAAGTTATTCTTTTCCAGATAATCGTAAATCCTGTCTCTCAGAATCATCCCCAATAATTTGCCTACCACCAGTGCAGGACTGACTGGTCTGTAATTCTTGGGGTTATCCCTATTTGCTTTCTTGAACAAGAGAGTAATATTTGCCACGCTCCAATCATCTAGTACTACTCCAGCGGACAGTGAGAATGCAAAGATCATTGCCAAAGATGCAGCAATCTCTTCCCTCGCTTCCTGTAGTATCCTGTGTAGCCCAGGGGACTTATCTGTCCTCATGTTTTTCAAAATTTCCAGCACATCCTCCTTCTTAACATCAACCTGTTTGATTGTAACAGCCTATTTCATGCTGTCCTCATAAAAGGCAAGATCCCTGTCACTAGTGAATACTGAAACAAGGTATTCATTAAGGTCTTCCCCAACTTCTTCCGATTCTAGGAACAAGTTCCTTCCACTACCCATGATCGGCCCTATGCTCACTCTGGCCATCCTCTTGTTCTTCACCTAAATGTAGAACGCTTTGGGAGTTTTGGTTGATCCTACCTGCCAAGGATTTTTCATGCTCCCTTCTAGCTTTCCTAAGTCCAAAGATGTGCAGGTCAAGTGAATTGGTTATGCTAAATTGCCCATAGTGTTAGGTGCATTAGTCAGAGGGAAATGTGGCTGGGTGGATTATTGTTCGGAGGGTCGGTGTGGACTTGTTCGGCCGAAGGGCCTGTTTCCACACTATAGGGAATCTAATCTAATCTAATCTGAGTCCATTCTTCAGTTTTTCTTGGCTACCTTGTAACCTTCTAGAACTCTGTCTGATCCTTGCTTCCTTCTTCAACCTTAAGTAAGCTTCCTTCTTTCTCTTGACCAGGTGTTCCACATCTCTTGTCATCCAAGGTTCCTTCACCCTACCATCCCTTCCTTGCCTCAGTGCGAAAAACCTATCTAGCATTCGCAGCAAGTACTCCCTGAACAGCCTCCACATTTCTGTCGTGCATTTCCCTGAGAATATCTATTCCCAATTTATGTTCCACGGTTCACTGTCTGCTCCTATCCCTCTCCATGACAGGGAGTTGTGATCAGTTACCGAAATGTTTTCCCACCAAGAGATCTTGGTCAGTTGCCAAGCACCAAACTCAGAATGGCCTCCCCTCTAGTCAGCCTATCTACATACCGAGTCAGGAATCCTTCCTGGACACACCTGACAAAGTCTGCTCCATCTAAACTATTTGTTTTAAGGAGGTTCAAATCAATATTCGGGAAGTTGAAGTCATCCATGACAACAACCCTGTAACTTCTGCACTTTTCCTAAGTCTGCCTCTCAATCTGCTCCTCCGTGTCTCTGTTGCTATTGAGGAGTCTACAGAAAACTCCCAATGAAGTGACCACTCCTTTCCTGACTCAGTAGATAAACCCTGCTCAATGACCTTCCTTTCTGTAGCTGTGATACTATCCCTGACTAGTAAGCTCTTTTCTCTCGCTCCCTAATTCTTTTGAAGCATCTAAACCCCGGAACATCCAATAACCATTCCTTCCCCCGTGATATCCAAGTCTCCGTAATGGCCACAGCATCATAGCTTCAAGTAGTGAACCATGCTCTAAATTCATCACCCTTATTCCTGACACTTCTTGCGTTAAAATAGATACACTTCAACCCATCACACTGACTGCAACTTTTACCCTGTCAACTTTCTATTCGTCCTCATAGACTCTATGCATGCTTTATCTGCTTTTTCCCCAGCTACCCCATCCTCTGATCTGTAGCTCCGTTTCCCATCCACTAAACTAGTTTAAACCCTCCCGAAGAGCTCCAGTAAACCTCTGCCCAGGATATTGATACCCCTCAAGTTCAAGTGCAAGCGGTCCTTCTTGTACAGAAGGTATCCCAATGATCCACATAGAGTGGATAGCCAGAGACCTTTTCCCTGTGCAGAAATGTCTCTCACAAGGGGGTATAAGTTTTAGGTGATTGGAGGAAGGTTTAGGGGAGATGTCAGAGGCAGGTTTTTTATACAGAGAGTGGTGGGTGTGGGGAATGCACTGCCAGCAGTGGTAGCACAGTCAAATAAATTAGGGACATTTAAGTGACTCTTGGATATGCACATGGATGATAGTACAATGAAGGGTATGTAGGTTAGTCTGATCTTAAAGTAGGATAAAAGGCCAGCACTAAGGGCCGAAGGGCCTGTACTGTGCTGAACTGTTCTATGTTCTATATATATCTGAAGCCGTCCCTCCTACACCAGCTCTAAAGCCACGTGTTCAGCTGTCCTAGCCTCACTAGCCCATGGAACAAAGGGATACAGATCCTTAGAAAATAGGCAACCGGTTTAGATAGAGGATCTGGATCAGCGCAGGCTTGGAGGGCCGAAGTGCCTGTCCCTGTGCTGTAATTTTCTTTGTTCTTTGTTTGTAGCACCTGAACCAAGTTGGGACCACCCTCCTTGCAAAGAGGTTTGCTGGTGCAGTTAATGGAGGTTTAAATAAATTTGGGTAGTGGGTTGGGAAGGATATGGAGTGGAGGTAATGCATAGACAAGTATAGACTAAGAACATAGTCAATTTAGAAGGCAGTGGAACTATAGCCAAGATAAGGCAGAAGAGAGCATGGGCAAAGCTATTAAAGCACAGATTTGAGATGGCCCAGGGAATCTCTTGTGGACTTAGACCTGTAAAGCCTCTCTCTAGGTTTGTCCCGGAGGTCGTACTCTTTGGAAGTCTGGAATAAAAAACTCTTACAGTTTAGTTTAAATTTTAGTTATCCCCTTTATTCACTAATGGCATCACTGTTACAGCATAACACTAAAGGTAAAAAAAAATAGGGGTGGCACGGTGGCTCAGTGGTTAGCACTGCTGCCTCACAGCACCAGAGACCCAGGTTCAATTCCAGCCTCGGGCAACTGTCTGTGTGGAGTTTGCACATTCACCCCGTGTCTGCGTAGGTTTCCTCTGGATGCTTGGGTTTCCTCCCACAGTCCAGAGATGTGCCACGCTAAATTGCCCATTAGTCAGAGGGAAATGGGTCTGGATGGGTTACTCTTCGGAGGGTCAGTGTAGACTTATGGGGACGAAGAGCCTGTTTCCACACTGTAGGGAATCTAATCATGATACCTATAAGCCAAACTAACTAGGTTCTAATAACCTAGGTGAGTAGGGTACCAAGAGCCTGAGCAGGATACTCCGATGTACTGATACAAAGTGCTTCCTTTATACAAAAGTTTGCAAAAACATTGCATGTTCTTAATTAGACAGATAACAATGAAAGACAATAATTCATAAGGAAGAAAAGTTAATTGACAGGTCTGTGTACGCTTGACTAATCACTTCTACAGGCCCTAAGCCATTCACCAGGTCGGAAAAACATGCCCAGCTGAGTTAGGCGCCTGCTAGCGAGATAAACGCCTATCAAAGAGGTACCAGTCTGAGCTAATTGGAGAGTTCATAAGGTAATCTTGCACAGCTCACATGTCAGATACAATTATTTTACAAAATGGCGTCTTAGCAAGGAGGGCAAGCTTTTGACCATAAAATGGCTTCCTGACACATTGTGCCAGAATCTCTTCAATATTAGGCCTGAATTTAAACTGATTGATTAGTCTTCGAATTAAGCATGCTTCCTTTTCAGGGTTGTGATTCAAATTCAAATAATAATATAAGATCTGCTTACAGGGGAACCTTGATTATCCGAACGTGATGGGCGGGCACTATTTTGTTCGGATAATCAATTATTCGGTTAATCGATTAAATGCCTTTTCTCTGGGGCTCGGAGTTTTTAACGTCTGCTCCCTGTTCAGGAGACTGCAGCAGCACAGTGCACGCGAGGCCCCACCTCCAACCATGCCCTCTCCACCCCCGATGCCATCCAACACTGCCCCTGCCCCCAATCACATGCAACACCTCCCCCCGCTCCCAACATTGATCCCACCC
>NC_057745.1:36382627-36440091 GCF_004010195.1 Chiloscyllium plagiosum
CCCGTCCTCTCTCCGGGTCAGCTGACTGTACACCAACAAGACTGCTGCAGTTGCCTTTGTGGGGCAAGTCTCCAAATAGTGGACACACATGCACACACACGCACGTGCACCTGCATCCGCGCACACAACTTTCCAGGGAAAGTGTGGGGAGAGAGAGAGAGGGCACGCAGTCAGTCATTTGGAGGTGGTGCCTGTTTAATTAATGTAAACAAAAGACGCGATCACTGTTGGAAATACGTCTTTGTTGTAATGTTTCCATCGGGACCTAGAGATCTCCTTCGGATAATCTGATTTTCGGAAAATTGATGTTCCTCTGTAGTTAGAAATGACAGTGGGGCAGTCTGCAAGGTCTGTAGAATGGTCTGCAAGATTAGCAAGTAAGGTAAAGCTTCATTAATATTACCTTTTACAGAGTTTGTATTTAATAACCGGTAATGGCTACTCCATATCATCATAAAGTCCCAAATGCAATTAAATTCAATCCGTAGCAGGTAAGCACTAAGAGTTAATTTTCTACTGGCTTCAACAGACTCAGCACTAAAATGGTCTCTCTCCTCTCTCTGGTGTCCTTTTGAACTCTCAAGTCAGGGTCTTGTAACAGCAAAGATGTTTTTTTCTCTGTGTCTACCCCGCTTGCAAAGCAGGTAAGCACTAAGAGTTAATTTTCTACTGGCTTCAGCAGACTCAGCACTAAAATGGTCTCTCTCTCTCTGGTGTCCTTTTGAACTCTCAAGTCAGGGTCTTGTAACAGCAAAGATGTTTTTTTCTCTGTGTCTACCCCGCTTGCAAGGGGTAATAAGAATTCATTATAATTGACAGGACCTGACTGTTAATTACAAGGCTTTTGATAGTACTGCGTTTCATTTCAGGGTCAGAATCAAACACTCATTAATTTTACAAGGGAACGGCTGTGAATGTTATCACTTGGTGTCCTGTTCACACAGATTCACCAAGGCAAATGTTTTTAATTGCCTCGCAGCATCCTGTTATCACTTGGTGAGCCCAGATACCCCTATCTTCTGCATTCCTTGAGTCCCCCACCACCTTTTTCTGAGCCTTCCTGCCTGTCTATTTTCTAGTGCAGCAAATGTGTTCTATAATTCAGCATTACATTTTAGTCCAAATGTTTAAAGACAAGTTTTAAGGCTATAGACTTTCTCAAAGCTGAGGGCAGACAATATGGTACCATTCCTCAAGAAGGTTGATCAGGATAAGCCACGGAATTATAGGCTAGCGTGTCTAAAGTCTATGTTATGGAAGCTGTTGGGAAAAATTTTGAGAGACAGAATTAACCTCCACTTAGAGAGGCAAAGATTATTCAAGGATTGTCAACATGTACACGGGAGCGGCACGGTGGCTCAGTGGTTAGCACTGCTGCCTCACAGCACCAGGGTCCCAGATTTGATTCCAACCTCGGGTGACTTGTCTGTGTAGAGTTTGCACTTTCTCCCCGTGTCTGTATGGGTTCCTCCGGATGCTCCGGTTTCCTCCCACAGGCCAAAGATGTGCAGGTCAGGTGAATTGGCCATGCTAAGTTGCCCATAGTGTTAGGTGCATTAGTCAGAGGGAAATGGGTCTGAGTGGGTTACTCTTCGGAGGGTCAGTGTGGACTGGTTGGGGTGAAGGGCCTGTTTCCACACTGTAGGGAATCTAATCTAATCTAAGCATAGCTTAATAATGGTTACATCATGTAACAAATGTGATTGGAATTTTCAAGGAGATCTGTAGATGAGGATACTTCAGTTCATGTAGTTTACATAACCTTCGTTAAGGCTTTTGACTAGGCCTTGCCTAACAGGCTGGTTAAGAAGCTAAAAGCCCATGTGATTCAGGGCAATTTGGAAAATTGTATCCAGATTTAACTCAGTGGCGGTAAGTGAAGGGTAATGGTCATAGGGTGTTTTTGTAACTAGAAGGCTGTGTCGAGTGGTGTACCACAGGGTGTAGTGCTGTATCCGTTGCTGTTGTTTACATTAATGATCTCGACATGAATGCTGGACAGATGATCAGTAAACTTGTAAAAGGCACAAAATTTGGTGGTCTGATAAGTATCAAGCTTGAAAGCCTTAGATTGCTTGACAGTATAGGTGGAACACCTCTCGGACACCCGGACCAACCAACCCAACCACCCTGTGGCTCAACACTTCAACTCCCCCTCCCACTCCACCAAGGATATGCAGGTCTTTGGACTCCTCCATCGCCAGACCACAACAACACGACGGTTGGAGGAAGAGCGCCTCATTTTCCGCCTAGGAACCCTCCAACCACAAGGGATGAACTCGGATTTCACCAGTTTCCTCATTTCCCCTCCCCCCACCTTGTCTCATCAAATCCATCGAATTCAGCATCGCCTTCCTAACCTGCAATCTTCTTCCTGACCTCTCCGCCCCCACCCCAGTCTGACCTATCACCCTCACCTTGACCTCTTTCCACCTATCACATTTCCGACGCCCCTCCCCCAAGTCCCTCCTCCCTACCTTTTATCTTAGCCTGCTGGACAAACTTTCCTCATTCCTGAAGAAGGGCTTATGCCCGAAATGTCGATTCTCCTGTTCCCTGGATGCTGCCTGACCTGCTGCGCTTTTCCAGTAACACATTTTCAGCTAGGAGGGTTAGTCAGATGAGTTGAACAGTAACAAATAGAATTTAATTCTGAATAGTGTGAGGTGATGCATTTTGGAATGACTTACAAAGCAAGGGAGTACAGTCAGCTGAGGGGAGTTCTGAAGGGCATAGACAAGGTTGTTCCATTTCCCGTCATGAAAGGGTTCATTAACTAAGGGGTTTTAAGATAAGGATCAGGAGACTTAGAGGCAATTTGAGGAAAATAATTCTTCACCGAAAGTATACTGGGTATCTGGAATTCACTGCACAAAAGGGTGGTGGAGGCAGGAACCCTCAAGACATTTATATTTACTTAGATGACCACTTGAAATGTTTAGTATACAAGGCTACAGGTCAACTACTTGTGAAAGGGATTAGAATAGATGGATGTTTGATGACTGGCCCAGACATGATGTGCTGAAGGGCTTCTTTGCATGCTGGAAAAATTCTATGAACGTTATCAAGAAAGCTGTATGCAATTTTGACTCAGTTATGGAAAGAGGGGTCGACAACATAAAAACAGGCCCATCGGCCCAACTTGTCCATGCTGCCCAGTTTTTACTTGCACTGGAATCGTTGCAGCAAAGATTCAGTAGATCGGTCTTTGGAATGAAGGGGGCTGTCCTATGATGAGAGGCTGAGTAAATTGTGTTTATGCTGTCCAGGTTATATAAGAATGGGAGGTCAGAGAGTCATACAGCATGGAGACAAGCCCTTTGGCCCAAACTGGTCCACATCGAACAAAATGTCGATTCATGCTAACTCTATTTCCCTGCACTTAGCCCATATCCTCCTTTACTTTTCCTTGCATTTGTCCAAATGCCTTTTAAATGTTGTTAATGTACCTGCCTCAACCTCTTCCAATGGCAGCTCATTCCATATGTGTACTGCTCTGTGTAAAAAATGTTGCCCCTCTGGTTGCCTTTCATTTTTTTCCCCTTTAAACTTAAACTGATGCCCTCTAGCCCTCAATTCCCCAACCCTGGGAAAAAGACTGAATACATTCACCCTATTCATGCCTCTTATATACTTCGTGAAGACCCCCCCTCAGTCTCTTACGCTCTAAAGTAAAATGACCTAGCTTGTCCAACATCTTCCTATAATTCAGATCCTTGAGTCCGGGCAACATACTTGTAAATTTCTTCCACATTCTTTCCAGTTTGTTAACATCCTTCATATAGTAAAGTGACCAAAACTGAATACAATACTCCAAATGCAACCTCATTAATGTTCTGTACAACTGCAACATAACTTCCCAACTTCTGTACTCAGTGCCTTGACTGATGAAGTCCAGTGTGCCAAAAGCTTTCTTCACTGCCCTGTCTAACTGTGACTCCACTGTCTAAAAACCTTGCAACTGAATTCTAACATCAGTTTGTTCTAGTACACTCCTTAAGGCCCTACCATTCACCATTGAAACATAAAAGATTCAGAAGGTTCTTGAGAGGGTGGATACAGGGAGGTCGCTTTCCCTTCTCAGGAATCTAGAACAAATATGCACAGTCTAAGCATAAGGAAGTATAATTTAGAGCTGAGATGAGGCAGAGATGATAAATTCCTGCTGTTTGGCAGAATTTAAATTTTTGGACAAGCAAACTTAATTCCATCCTTTGCAATATGTTTCTGACCACTACCTCTACAAAATTTGATTTGAAATGTATGATGCTTTTATGATTAGATTAGATTTCCTACAGTATGGAAACAGGTTCTTCAGCCCAACAAGTCCACATTGATCCTCTGAGGAGTAACCCACCCAGGCCCACTCACCCACCCTGACGAATGCACCTAACACTATGAGCAATTTAGCATGGCCAATTCACCTGACCTGCAATCTTTGGATTGTGGGAGGAAACTGGCAGACCCACGCAGACACGGGGAGAATGTGCAAACTCCACACAGACAGTCGCCCAAGGGGGGAATCAAACCTGGGTCCCTGGGGCAGCAGTGCTAACCACTGAGCCACCCTGGTGAAATAATTAATTAATAAGAAATACTTCTGACAAAATACTTTTAAAGCCAGCTTTTGATTCAGTGCCACAAAGCCATATACTGAAAAACATGGGACACTTAGGAACTTTTGATATTAGCCAGATCCCTGTTACAGAAGACAGACAGGAGCATGACAGTTATAAGAATTGATGAAAGAAACAGTATAAGCAAAATAATAAGACATGTTTTTGTGAGCATACAAATACTGCTACAGAGACAAGTTATAAGGTAACACAAGTAGTACAAGCACACAGTTGTATTCAGACACAAGCAAAGGTTGGGTTCTAATAGAATTCCACTTCTGCGAAGTTGAAACAAAGGCATTATAAAGAGCATATACTAGATTGTGACTATAGTTTTCTTTAAATTTCATTTGAATGAATATCTACTTGTTTTTAAGTGTGGATTTAAACATGGTATATAAATTTGAAGTAGAAGCTTTATCATATGAAAATGAATCATAACATTAATAGATTGGAGTTCAAGCTTTAATCCTCATGACCCTACAGCTAGATGACAATATTCTGCAATTGTTTTAATTCAGTCATGGGCCTGGTATTGCTGGCTGGGCTAGTATTTATTGCCTGTGCCTATTTGCTCTGGAGGGGGTGCCCTCATGAACTGCTGCAGGCTGTGTGTTATAGGAGGAGACACAGTGCTGTTAAGGAGACCATTCTAGGATTTTGATGGAACAAGAGTGAAGAAAGAATGATATATTTCCAAGTCAGGATGGTGAATAACGTGGGGGAAGAGCTTGCAGCCAGTGCTGTTCCCATGTATTTGCTGCCCTGGTCCTTCTAGATGGGTATGAAAGGTGCTGTCTGAGGAGATTTGGCAAATTTCTATAGTGCAGCTTGTAGATTGCGCAGTAGCAGCAGTGTGCACTTTCTTGGTGGAGTGTCTTGAACGTTTGTTGATATGATGCAAATCAAGTGAGCTGCTTTGACCTGGTGGGTGTCAAGCTTATTGAGGGTTGTTGAAGCTATACTCCATGTCCTGACTGAACACAATACTCCAAGTGCGGCCTCACCAACATCCTCTATAACTGCAGCATAACTCCCCAACTTCTACACTTAGTGCCCTGACTGATGAAGTCCAGTGTGCCGAAAGTCTTATTACCTGTGACTCCACTGTCAAAGAACCTTGCAACTGAATTCCAGGGTCCCTCTGTCCAGACAAGTGGCGGGCAATTCCATCAAACTCCTGACTTGTGTCTTGTAGAAGGTGGACAGGCTTTGGGGCATCTGTATGTGTGCTAATCGCATTGTATTCCCAGCCTGTGACCTGCTTTTGTAGTCATTGTATTTTTCTGGCTAGTCCAGTTGAGAATCTGGTCAGTCGTAATCTGTGGGGAGTGAGAGATGGTAACACCATTGATTAATAGGTGAACTGAAGGTAGCTATTGCCTGGCATTTGTATAGCACGTATATTAATACCCCAAGCCTAGATATTGACCATGTTTTTCTGCATTTAGGCATGAACTGCTTCAGTACCTAAGGAGCTGCACATGGTGCTACACATTGGGCAAACATCCCCACTTCTGACCTTATGATAGGGTCATAGAGATGTACAGCATGAAAACAGACTCTTCAGTCCAACTTGTCCTTCCCGCTAGATATTGTACATTAATCTAGTCCCATTTGCTAGCATTTGGCCATATTCCCCTTAACCCTTTATTCAAATATCCATACAGATGCCATTTAAATGTTGTAATTGTACCAGCCTCCAGCACCTCTTCTTGCAGCTCATTCCATACGTGCATCACCCCCTACATGAAAAAAGTGCCCCTTAGGTCCTTTTTTAAATCTTTCCTCTCTCACCTTAAACCTATGCCGTTTAGTTTTCGACTCGACCACCCTGCGGAGAAAATCTTGTTTATTTATCCTATCCATGCCCCTCATGATTTTATAAACCTTTATAAGGTCACCCCTCCATGGAAAATAGCTGAAAATAGACCCACCTATTCAGCCTCTCCCTAGAGCTCAAACCTTCCAACCCTGGCAACATCCTTGTAAATCTTTTCTGAATCCTTTCTGGTTTCACAACATCTTTCCTATAGCAGGGAGAGCAGAATTGAATGCAGTAATCCAAAGGTATTATTCCCAACTCCTATACTCAGTGCACTAACCAATAAAGGCAAGAGTACCAAGCACCTTCTTCATTATCTTGTCTATGGTCATTGATGAAGCAGTGAAGATGGTTAGGCATAGGACACTATTTTGAAGAACTTGTGCAGAGGTGCCATGGACTTGAGATGACTGATCTCCAACAACGATAACCATGTTCCTCTATACCAGGTATAACGCCAACCAGTGGGGAGTTTTCCCCCTATTTCCTACTGACTCAAATTTTGCTTAGGCTTCTTGATGCTACATGCAGTCAAATGTGGCCTTGATATCAAGGGCCTCACCTCACCTCACTCACCTCACCACTGGAAATCAGTTCTTTTGTTCATGTTTGAACCAAGGCTGTAATGAGGTCAGGAGCTGAGAAAGGAGAAAGTGAGGTCTGCAGATGCTGGAGATCAGAGCTGAAAATGTGTTGCTGGAAAAGCGCAGCAGGTCAGGCAGCATCCAGGGAACAGGAGAATCGACGTTTCGGGCATAAGCCCTTCTTCACGGCTTATGGCCGAAACGTCGATTCTCCTGTTCCCTGGATGCTGCCTGACCTGCTGCGCTTTTCCAGCAACACATTTTCAGCTCAGGAGCTGAGAAATCCTGGTGAAACCCAAACTGAGGCTCATTGAGCGAATTATTGCTGAGCTGGTGCTGCTTGATGGCACTGTTGACATCACTTTTTATCACTTTATTGATGATAAAATAATGGAATGGTAAATGGCTGGGTTAGCTTTGTCCTTTGTGTACAGGACAAAACTGGGCAATTTTCCACATTGTCAGATAGATGCCAGTGTTGTAGCTGTATTGACACAGCTTGACTAGGGATGCGGTAACTTCTAGAATGTTGTCAGGATCCATACTCTTTGCTATTTTCACTGTCTCCAGCTGTTTCTTGAAATCACATGGAGAATTGAATTGGATGAAGACTAGCATCTGTGATGCTTAGAACCTCTAGAGGAAGCCAAGATGGATCATCCACTCAGCACTCTGGCTGTAGACTATTATAAATGCTTCAGTATTGTCTTTTGCACTGATACACTGGGCTCCATCATTGAGGATGGGGATATTTATAAAGCTTTCTCCTTTAGTGACTCATCATTGATCTCTGGCTTGATGGTAATAGTAATGGTAAAGTGGAGTTAATCCTGGCCATGAGTGTGTAGATTGAATTGGAGTATGATTCTGCTGCTACTGATGGCCCACGGTGCTTTGTGGATGCCCAATCTTGATGTGCTGAATCTGTTTGTAGTTTGTCCTGTTTAGCATGGTGATAGTGTCACATAAGGTATTATCAGTGTAAAGGCAAAATTTCATCTCTATAAGGTCTCCGTGACAGTATCAGTATCTGCAGCAGGTAAATTGATGAGAAGGTGGTTTATTGTTTCCCTTTTGTTGGTTCCATCACCACCTGCTGCAGATCCAGTGTAACGACAATATTCTTGAGGTTTTGGTCAGCTTAACCAGTCGTGCTGCTGACAAGTCTAATAGGAAGAACAGTCAGGTAAAGTAAAATTTAATAGAAAGAACAGGCAGAGCTAGGTTAATGAATACGGCGGGACTGGCAGTCTGAATTGTATTTCTTTCAATGTAAGGAGTAAAACAGGTAAGGCAGATGAGCCTAGCACCCGGGACTATAATGTTGTAGCCATTACAGAAACTCTGATTGGAAGAAGTGGCAGCTCAACATTCCGGGGTTTAGGTGTATAAAGCGTGATAGAGAAGGCTGTAAAAGGGGGATATTGCATTATTGTTTAAGGAGAATGCCACATCTGCACCATGAGAGGACATCTTGGAGGGCTCATCCATATGGATTAAACTGAAAAATAAGAATGATGCAGTCACTCTGATAGGGTTATAATGTAGGCTTCCTAATATTCAGCAGGTGATAGAGGAACAGATTTGAACACAAGTCATTGAAAGATGTAAAAATAACAGGGTTGTTGTAGTGGGTAATTTTAACTTTCCCTACATTGACTTGGGCTCCCTTCATTCCAAAGGCTTACTTGGGGCAGAATTTACTAGGTGCATCCAAGTGGCTTACTTGAAACAGCATGTATATCGTTCAACTGGGGAAGTGCTATACTAAATATTGTAATGGGGAATGACCCTTCCCTGTGATCAAAATTTCAGGAGTCTATTTGGTACAGTGATCAGAATTCCAAAAGCTTTAAGATAGTTTTTAATAAAGATAAGACTGGTTGTTAGTTGAGGCTAACTACAACAGTCTTAGCCAGGAACTGGAGAAATTAGATTGGGGCCAGCTGTTTGAGGGGAAATCCACATCAACATGGGAGACTTCTAAAGGCCAGTTGATCACAGTTCAGGACTGGCATGTTCCTGTGAGGATGAAAGAAAAGGTGGCAAGATTTGGGAATACTAGATGAAAGATTAGTCAAAAAGAAAAAGGAAACTTATGTAAGGTTTAGGAAACTGAAATCAGACAAAGCCAGATATACTTGAGGGGTATAAAGTAGGCAAGAAAGAATTTAAGTAAGAATTAGGAGGGCTAAAAGGGGTTGTGAAATGTTCCTCGTAAGTAGGATTAAGGAAAACCCCAAGGCCTTTTATATGTATTAGGAACAAGAAGGTAGGTAGGGAAAGGGTTGGTGTACTCAAAGACAAAGGAGGGAATTTATGCATGGAGCCAGAGGAAGTGGTGAAGTCCTTTATGAGTACTTTGCATATTCACCAAGGGGAAGGACATGGATGATAGTATCATTAAGGAGGAGTAAGTCGATATTAAGAAGGAAGCTTTGAAAAACATTAAGTAGGTAGGTCCCCAGTACTGATGGGATCTATTCCAGGATACTGAGAGAGGTGAGGGAGGAGATTGCTGGGGCCTTGACAGGGATCTTTCTATTCTCTTTAGCCACAGGCTAAGTCCTAAAAGACTGCACACTAGCCAGTACTGTTCATTTGTTTAAGAAGAGCAACAGGATATTCCAGGAAATTAAAGACTAGTGAGCCTTACATAAGTGTTGGGGAAATTATTGGAGAAGATTCTTAAGGACAGAATTTACTTGCATTGAGAAAGAATGGATCTGTTAGGGACAGTCAGCATGGCTTTGTGTCAAGGAGTCTTTTTTCACAAATTTAATTGAGTTTTTCATGGAAATGAGGAAGGTGGATGTTGTCTACATGGACTTTATTAAAACATTTGACAACATTTGTCATGGGAGGCTGTTTCAGAAGTCTAAGTCGAATGGGATAATCAACACGGTTTTGTGAAGGGTAGGTATTGCCTCACAAACCTTATTGAGTTTTTTGAGATGGTGACCAAACAGGTGGATGAGGGTAAAGCAGTTGGTTTGGTGTAGATGGATTTCAGTAAGGCATTTAATAAGGTTCCCCACAGTAGGCTATTGCACAAAATAAGGAAGCATGGGATTGAAGGTGATTTAATGGTTTGGATCAGAAATTGGCTAGCTGAAAGAAGACAAAGGATGGTGCTTGATGGGAAATGTTCATCCTGGAGTTCAGTTACTAGTGGTGTACCATAGGGATCTGTTTTGGGTCCACTGCTGTTTGTCATTTTTATAAATGACTTGATTGAGGTTGTAGAAGGATGGGTTAGTAAATTTGCAGATGACACTAAGGTCGGTGGAGTTGTGGATAGTGCCAAAGGATGTTGTGGGTTACAGAGGAACATAGATAAGCTGCAAAGCTGGACTGAGAGGTGGCAAGTGGAGTTTAATGTGGAAAAGTGTGAGGCAATTCACTTTGGAAGGAGTAAGAGGAATGTAGAGTACTGGGCTAATGGTAAGATGTTTGGTATTATAGATGAGCAGTGAGATCTCAGTACGTAGATCCCTGAAAGTTGCCACCCAGGTTTGTAGAGTTGAGATTAGAGTGGTGCTGGAAAAGCACAGCAGGTCAGGCAGCATCCGAGGAGAAGAAAATCGACGTTTCGGGCAAACGCCCTTCATCAGGAATAGAGGCAGGGTGCAGGCAATGTCAATTTTTCTGCTCCTCTGATACTGCCTGAACTGCTGTGCTTTTCCAGCATCACTCTAATCTAGACTCTGATTTCCAGCATCTGCACTCCTTGTTTTTACCCAGGTTGATAGGATTGTTAAGAAGGCATACAGTGTGTTAGCTTTTATTAGTAGAGGGATTGAGTTTTGGAACCATGAGGTCATGCTGCAGCTGCACAAAACTCACTTGGAGTATTGCATACAGTTCTAATCACTGCATCATAGGAAGGATGTGGAAGGTTCAAAGGAGATTTACTAGGATGTTGTCTATAAAGGGAAGGTCTTGTGAAGAAAGGCTGGGGGACTTGAGGCTGTTTTCGTTAGAGGAAAGAAGGTTGAGAGGTGACTTAATTGAGACATATAAAATAAAGTGGAAAGTGAGAGCCCTTTTCTTTGGATATTTATGGCTAGCACGAGGGAACATAGCTTTAAATTGAGAGGTGATACAGATAGGATAGATGTCAGAGGTAGTTTCTTTACTCAGAGAGTAGTAGGGGTGTGGAATGCCCTGCCTGCAACAGTAGTAGACTAGCCAAGTTTAAGAGCATTTAAATGGTCATTGGATTGGCATACGGATGAATGGGCTTCAGATCGGTTCCACAGGTCGGCGCAACATCGAGGGCTGAAAGGCCTTTTCTGCACTGTAATGTTCTATGTGCGAGGCATGTTTTTGATTCAGAGAGTGGTAGGTACCTGGAACACGCTGCAGGGGAAAGTGGTAGAAGCAGATACAAAGCAATGTTTAAGTGGCACTTAAGCAGACACATGAATAAGCTGGGATTAGAGGGAAATGGACCATTTGAAGGCAGCTGGGATTGGATTAGAATTTTATCATGGACAGCATAGACATGCTGGGCTGAAGAGCCTGTCCCTGTTTTGCATTGTTGTGTGCTGCTGAGCTATGATTGGTGGCATACATGAAATCCCTCACCACAGTACATTCTGTGCCCTTGCCACCCTCATTGCTTCTTCCAAGTGTTGTTCAACGTAAAGGAGCACTAAGTCATCAACTGAAGGAGGATAGTATGTGGTTATCAGCAGGAGCTATCAGACGAGACACACTGGCACCTGGCATTTTTGAGTTATAAGACTATCTAGCAACAGGTTAAATTGTTAAGTTCCAGCTTTTACTCAGAAAGTAGTAGAGGCATGGAACACATTTCCTGCAACAGTAGTCGACTCACCAACTTTGAGGGCATTTAAATGGTTATTGGATAGCATATGGATGAAAATGGAATAGTGTAGGATAGATGGGCTTCAGATTGGTTCCACAAGTTGGTGCAAATCGAGGGCCGAAGGGCCTGTATTGTACTGTGCTTTCATGTTCCGTGTTCTAGTCACAAAACTGAGGGAAGGAAGCATTTGCTCTCAAGCCTCTGGAGAGCTTGCCAGCTAAGAGAGGTGTCTCTCTGTTTTGATGTGAGTGGAAGAAAACCAGCATTAAAAGACTCTGAAAAGAAGAACTTCTAACTCAACCAAAAGCATATGTCCGTTTGACCGGATACGTAATTGAGGATTGCAGCTATGTGATGTCAGTGTGATATCATTGCCAAAAAACAAACAAACTGTTGAGAAAGTCACCTCATTCCATTGGTACTTTGATCTTTAGATCCACAAAATTTTTTCCTTTTTGACCAAGTTTGCCAATCACAGTAATTCTGTGTTACCATCCATCTTGAATGTCCATTCATTTCTCGATTAATGTATGTGTACTCGGATTTAAAGAGGATATAGTTTAGGGTTACATATTAGCTATTAACAATCCATTTTTGACATTCTTTAAAGGATATGTTTGTTTATAATTTTATTTTCTTGTTTTTTGATGAAACTGGCGTGAGTTTCTTCTATCAAAGATATTGGCAAAAGTCAGACAATTCAACCAACTTGGTAATTAATTTGGTCATTCAAATGGATCATGGGCTTGATTTCCTGTGTTCTTTTCCCATCAGTGTAGTGACGGATTCTGATTACTGATATCAATAAATCTTGAAGAAAAGTAGCTGTTTCTGCTATATTACATTTGTAGATATATTCTACCCTGACATAACTTTTCTGGTTTGAAAACACCTGGGGATAAGACATTTCATCACAGCATGCAGAAGATAACTGGTAAAGCTGACTAAGTTCCTTTAATGATCTGAAATTTTCCTAAGCCGAGGCTTTAATCTGACAATATGTTTGTGTGGATTATCTTGCCAGCAGGAAAAGAGAATAGAAACATTAACACTTTAAACATTTAAAAAAGAACAGAATATGATTGGAACAACAGAATGAATAAACTTGCTCTTGATTATGGCAGAGGTACAAATGTGATTGTACATTGTTTCTGTGTGGCCACCTGTGCAACATATTGACGTATGTGTTTTGTGCACACATTGCTGGAGCATGAGCTTCATGATGAGGAACTTTGCCTTAGAATGTCACAAAGCCGGTGACTGAAAGGAAATCTGGAGACTGGCAGAGAAAGACTAGAGTGCATAGGTGCAGGTGCAGAGGTACCGTTGTGAAACTTTTAATTTTTTCTTTCATCCTACCACCAAATTCACTAAGGTATATAAAAATAATAATAGGATCATTATATTAGAAGTTTTGAACTGCTCCCATATTAATTAGGATAATCGTAATATAAAGAATTTAGAGCGGGCAGATTTCTCGAAATATATACAGAACTTCCTGTAAAAACATGTTGATAACCATACAAGAGATGGACCTAATTCTGGAAATGTTGCTGACAGGTGTTCAAGGTGACAGTGGGTGAGTGTTTTAGTGATAGCAACCACAATACCATACTTTATAAGTTTCTAATAGAAAAAGAGAAAGATGGTCTGCAAGATAGCAATGGTTTGTCAGAGGGATGTCATGTCTAACTAATCCAGTAGAATCTTTCAAGGAAGTAGCCAAACGTTTGGATGAGGATAGGGCAGTTGATGTAATTTATAAGCAAGGCATTTTGCAAAGTCCCTCATGGGAAACTAAGAAAGAAGGTAAAAACTCATGGAATCCAGGGTAACTTGGCAAGTTGGATCCAAAATTGTTTTAGGGGCAGGAGAAAGGGATAGTGGTAGAAGGCTGTTTGTGTGACTGGAGCCCAGTATGCAGTGGCATACAACAGGGATCAGCATTGAGTTTCTTATTGTTCGTGATATTCATAAATGACACAGATGAAAATATGGAGGGGATGATAGTTAAGTTAGTAGATGATGCAGAGATTGGCCCTGGTGGTTGACAGTGAGGAGGAAGGTGTTAGGTTACAGGAGGATTTAAACTGATTGGTCCAAGTTCCTAAATACATAGCAGCAATTTATATTTATAAAAGCACTTAAATGTCATAAAAGATCCCACGCTGCATATTAAATGCCTTATGAAACAGATTATGATACTGAGCCATAAGAACTGGAGCATGTTCAACTATCAAAGCTGAACACCCTGAAATTTAAAAAAAAAATTAAGTTATTATGTTGAATAACAGAAAAGACATTACATGTTAAATGACCCACTCCTGTTCCTATGTTCTTGTCTCACCCATGCTCATTTTGAGATGAGAAATTTCTTTAGCCAACGAAGTGTGAATTTTTGGAATTCTCAACCTTCAAGGGTTGTGGATGCACTATCATTGAATGTACTATTTCATATATATCTAAAGTCAAGGTAGACAGTCTTGATCTGTCAGGTAAGCAAGCTACCAGGAGTTATGAAGATGGAGTCCAAATCCAAGTACAGCTGTGGTCATCTTGAATTTGGAATAGTCTTGATAGGCTATATAGTCTCCTCCTCCTGTTTTTTATTGCGTCTTTAGTGTTGTAGAGATATACAGCATGGAAACAGAACCTTTGTCCATGCCAACGAGGCATCCTATATAAATCTAGTCCCATTTGCCAGCATTTGGTCTATATCACTCTAAACCATTACGATTCATATATCCTTCCAGATGCTTTTTAAATGTTGTAATCGTACCAGCCTACACCACTCCCTCTGGCAGCTCTCCGCCTTTCTTCATAGGACCAACCCTCCGTACCAAGCAACGTCCTAGTAAAACTCCTATTAACCCTTTGAAAAGCTTCCACATCCTTGCTACTATGGGGTGACCAGAACTGTATGCAGTGCTTCAGGTGTGACTGCACCAGAGTTTTGTACAGCTGCAGCATGACCTCATGGTTCCAAAACTCAATCTATTTACCAATAAAAGCTAACACGCTGTATGCCTTCTTAATAACCTGATCAACCTGATTGGCAACTTTCAAGGATCTATGTACATGGTCATCGAGATCTCTTTGCTCATCTACACTACCAAGAATCTTACCATTAGCCCAGTACTCTGCATTCCTTTTACTCTTTCCAAAGTGAATCACCTCATACTTTTCTGCATTAAATTCCATTTGCCACCTCTCAACCCAGCTCTGCAGCTTATCTATATCTCTGTGTAACCGACAACATCCATCGTCACGATCCATAACTCTACCAACCTTTGTGTCATCTGCAAATTTATGAACCCATCCTTCTATGCCCTCATCCAGGTCATTTATGAAAATGACAAACAACAGTGGATCCAAAACACATCCTTGCGGTGCACCACTCGTAACTAAAGTCCAGGATGAACATTTCCCATCAACCACCACCCTTTGTCGTCTTTCAGCTAGCCAATTTCTGATCCAAACTGCTAAATCACCCTCAATACCATGCTTCTGTATTTTGTGCAATCGCCTACTGTGGGGAACTTTATCAAATACTTTACTGAAATGCATATGCACCGGATCAACCTCTTTACCCTCATCCACCTGTTTGGTCACCTTCTCAAAGAACTCAATTAGATTTGTGAGGCACGACCTACCCTTCACAAAACCATGGTGCCTATCCTTAATCAACTTATTCCTTTCTAGCTGATTATATCTCCTGTCTCTCATAACCCTTTACCCAGAACCGAAGTAAGGCTCACAGGTCTATAATTTCCAGGGTTGTCTACTCCCCTTCTTGAACAACATTTGCTATTCTCCAGTCTTCTGGCACTATTCATGTAGACCCATTGTAATCTGAGGTAACCTTCTTCGATGTCCATGGCATCTCCAATTTTAGTGTCATCTGCAAACTTACTAACAATATCTCCTATGTTCACATCCAAATCATTTATATAAATGTCAAAATGCAGTTGATCTAGCACTGATTCTCATGGCATACTGCTGACTACAGGCTTCCAGTCTGAAAAGCAACCCTCCACCACCACCCTCTGTCTTCTACTTTTAAGCCAGTTCTGTATCCAAATAGCTAGTTCTCCCTGTATTCCGTTTGATCTAACCTTGGTAATCAGTCTACCTTGAGGAACCTGGTCAAATGCCTTACTGACGTCTGTTTAGATCACAGCCACTGCTCCTCCCTCATCAGTCCTCTGTTACTTCTTCACAAACTCAATCAAGTTAGTGAGACATGATTTCCCATGCATAAAGCAATGTTGATTATCTTTAATCAGTCCTTGCCTTTCCAAATACATGTAAGTCCTGTCGCTCCGGAATCCCTCCAACAACTAACCCACCACCGATGTCACACTCACTGGTTTATAATTCCCTGGCTTTTACTTACCACATTTCTTAAATAGTGCCACCTTGTTAGCCAACCTCCAGTCTTCTGGCACCTCACCTGTGGCTATCAATGATACAAATATCTCAGCAAGGGCCCAGCAATCACTTCACTAGCTTCCCACAGAGTTCAAGGGGATCACATACTGGGGATTTATCCACCTTTGTGCATTTTAAGATGTCAAGAACCACCATCTGTGTAATATGGACATTTTCCAAGATTATATTGCCTACAGTATGGAAACAGGCTCTTCAGCCCAACAAGTCCACCCCCCCTCTGAAGAGTAACCCACCCAGACTCATTCCCATACCCTATATTTATCCCTGACTAATGCACCTAATACTACGGGCAATTTAGCATGGACAATTCACCTGACCTGCACATCTTTGGATTATGGGAAGAAACCGGAGAACCCGGAGGAAACCAGGGGAGAATGTGCAAACTTCACACAGACAGTCACTCGAGACAGGGATCGAACCTAGGTCCCTGGTGCTCTGAGGCAGCAGTGCTAACCACTGAGCCACTGTGCCGGCCCAAGATGTCGGTATTTATTTCCCCACATTCCATATCTTCCATATTCATCTTCACAGCAAGCACTGATGCAAAATACTTGTTTAGTATCTCACCCATCTTCTGCAGGTTCACATGTCGACTGCCTTGCTGATCTTTAGGGGGCCCTATTCTCTCTTGATTTATTTGTAGAACCCCTTTGGATTCTCTTTAACCCTATTTGCCGAAGCTATCTCATCTCCCCTTTTTGCCCTCCTGATTTCCCTTTTAAGTATACTCCTACTATCTTTATACTCTTTTAAGCATTCACTCAATCTCTGCTGTCTATACCTGACGTATGCTTCCTTCTTTTTCTACACCACAACCTCATTTATTTAGTTAAAAATCGCACAACACCAGGTTATAGTCCAAGAGGTTAATTTGGAAGCACTAGCTTTCAAAGTGCTGCTCCTGCGACCTGATGAAGAGGCAGTGCCTCGAAAGCTAGTGCTATCAAATAAACCTGTTGGACTATAACCTGGTGTTGTGTGATTTTTAACTTTGTCCACCCAGTCCAACAGCGGCATGCCCAAATCAATTTTTCTAGTCATCCATCATTCCCTATGCCTGCTAACCTTGCTTTTCACCCTAACAGGAACATACTGTCTATGCACTCTCATTATCTCAGTTTTGAAGGCATCCCATTTTCCAGCCATCCTTTTACCTGCAAACATCTGCCCCCAATCAACTTTCGAAAGTTCTTGCTTAATACCCTCAAAATTGACCTTCCTCCAATGTAGAACTTTAACTTTTAGATTCAGTCTTTCCTTTTCCATCACTATTTTAAGACTATTAGAATTATGGTCACTGGCCCCAAAGTGCTCCCCTACTGATATCTGAGTCACTTGCTCTGCCTTATTTCCCAAGAGTAGGTGAAGTTTTGCAACTTCTCTAGTAGGTGCATCCACATAGCAGAAAAATTTCTTATACACACTTAGCAAATTCATGTCCATCCAAGCCCTTACGACTATCACAGTCCCAGTCTATGACTGGGAAGGGACTCCAATGATCCAAAAATGTGAATCCTTTACCCATTCACCAGCTTCTCACCATGCATTCATCTGCTCTATCCTCCTATTCCTATCTTCACTAGTTTGTGGCAAGGGGAGTGATTCAGATATTACTATCCTCGAGGACCACCTTTTTCAATTCCTGCCTAACTTCCTATATTGTACCCTCAGAATCTTGTCCTTTTCTCTTCCTATGTTGTTAGTTCCAACAATGACCTCCTGCTGGTCCGTCTCCTCTTTGAGAATATTCTGCACCCTCTCCAACACATCATGACACCAGGGAGGCAACGCACCATTCTGCTGTATCACTATCGGCCACAAAAACATCTGTCTGTGCCTCTGACAACAGAATCCCCTATCACAGTCGATCGCTTGGAATCTGATTTTTCCCTCGTTACATGAGAGCCAGTCTTAGTACCAGAACCTGGCTGTCAGTGCTCCATTCTCCTGCGAGTCAATCTAGCCCTATATTTTCTGAAACAGCATACTTGTTTGAGATATGGAAAGCCATAGGAGACTCCTGCACTACCTGCCTCCCTCTCCTACCTTTCCTGGAGGTAACCCATCAACCTGACTGTGTCTTCAGTTACCTCCCTTCCTATAACTGCATCTATCACACTGCCTAGATCGTGTAAATTCCTTGTTGCATCTTTCTGCCACTCTAACCGATTCTCACGATCCGATAGGATTTGCAGCCAAATACACTTCCTGCAGGCATAATCGTCAGTAACATGGAAACACTTCCTAATGTCCCACATCCAACAGGAATAGCACATCACTCTACATCACACCATCTTGCACATTAACGGTCAACATTCCAGAAACTAGCACAGTCTTATTGCTCTAAAAACACTCTCCATGCTAATTTGCTATCTATGTTTTATATTTTTAAAGTTGAATAAAAAATCAGATCTCAGTAAAACCATATAATCATAAAGAACCCAATGTACTTACTGCTGTAGAATTACAAATAAAAACTCGCCACTGAATTGCTCCCCAGTTGTGATTATTCCACACAGATTTCTGCAAGGTCAGCTGTGAATTTGTCTAGTTTGTTTATTTTTCTTAGACAAACTCCAGAGGTACTTAAAATCAAACAGGAGAGGCAGTAGTTGTGAAGGTTCGCTGCTAGATCAGACAGCAGTGTAGGCTTAGTTTTATGTTGATTTACTTCCCACCATGTGGCCACTGCCTTTGTCTCCCTTTTTCTTTTTTTAAAAGTGCTGTTGTTTTCACCTTTTTGTTTCCAAAGTTTCAAGACAATGTAACAGCTTACAAAACAGTGATAACTGCTCCTTGAATTCGAGGAAATCAGCTCCAACACTGAAAATATCTCAAAAAAAGGAGCAGCTTTTACAGCAAAATCTTTTTCCATTGTCTTAGATTGAGGTCTTGGCTCTTTACAATGCTTTCAGAACTGGGGACTTTGTCCTTTACACTGCTCTGGATGTCTGAGTGTTTCCCCAGGACTGGTGACAGCTCTAATTCATGTAAATCAAAACCTGTCAAGCATATGAGGAAGGAGAAAGTGAGGACTGCAAATGATGGAGATCAGGGTCTAGGATGGTGCCAGTCAGGCACCATCTGAGGAGCAGGAGAATCAATTTTCTGCCAGAAACGTCGCCTCTCCTGCTCCATGGATGCTGCCTGGTCTGTTGTGTTTTTCTAGCACCACACTCCTTGATGGCACATATGAAGAAGTTGGAATTAATTGTAACAGTTTGTAAATTGGATCTTCAAGCTTTTGAGTTGAGAGCCAGGGTGAGTGAATTAGGAACAGCAGCTTGGATTAGTTCTGGAGTTTTGACAGTTGTTGGGTGCAGGAAATTGGATTGGTTTGTGTGCCGATGGTGAGTAGGCTATAACTGTAGACTTGGACATGGTAGGTTTGGAAAAGAAGGTGAGGGGGCAGTGCCAAGGTGGGAGTGGAGTTCAGTATGACATTGTGAATGCCCCATTTTCTAATCCTGTTGATTTTTGTTTAACAAAGGGAGTATTGATGAGAGCTGCAGTACGGGCAACTAATCATCTTTATGTTGTTTTTCAGATAGGCCGAACAGCTCTACACTGGGCAGCTGGGGCTGGACATGAACAGGCTGTGAAATTTCTTCTCAACCACAATGCCTCAGTGGATGATCAAGACAGTGTAGGTCATATTAACTCTTCCCTTATGGCAGTTCTGCAATTACCCACTAAATCAGCACAGCCACTGACACTGTAACAAACACAGAAAATGCAGGGGAAACTCAGCATACCTGACAGCATTTGTAGGGAGAGAAACAGATTTAATGTTTCTTGCCCAATATGACCCATTTTCAGAAATACCCTTGGGAAGGTCAGATTACCTTCAAAACATTAACTTTTTTTCTCTCCAAGACCTGCCGAGTTGCTCCAATGTTTTCTACGTTTGTTTCAGATTTCCAACATTGCAAATCTAGACTCTGTTTTCCAGCATCTGCAGTCATTGTTTTTACCATCTTGATGTTTAGAAGAACCTAGATGTATTCATAAAAAGAGTATGCAGTTAGAACACAGACATAGAACTTTACAGCGCAATGCAGGCCCTTCGGCCCTTGATATTGCATCGACCTGTGGAACCAATCTGAAGCCCATATGACTATTCCATTTTCAGCCATATGTTTATCCAATGACCATTTAAATACCCTTAAAGTTGGCGAGTTCACCACAGTTGCAAGCAGGGCATTCCATGCCCCTACTATTTCTACCTCCGACATCTGTCCTATATTTATCATCCCTCAATTTAAAGCTATGCCCCCTTGTGCTAGCCATCTCCATCTGAGGAAAAAGGCTCTCACTGTCTACCCTATTAGATTAGATTCCACAGTGTGGAAACAGGCCCTTTGGCCCAACCAGTCCACACCGACCCTCCGAAGAGTGACCCACCCAGACCCTCTAACTAATGCACCTAACACTATGGGCAATTTAGCATGGCCAATTCACCTGACCTGCACATCTTTGGATTGTGGGAGGAAACCGGAGCACCCAGAGGAAACCCATGCAGACACAGGGAGAATGTGCAAACTTCACACACCTGAGGCTGGAATTGAACCTGGGACCCTGGTACTGTGAGGCAGCAGTGCTAATCACTGAGCCACTCTGCCGCTATCTAACCCTCTGATTATCTTATATATCTCAATTAAGTCACCTCTCAACCTTCTTCTCTCTAACGAAAGAAGCCTCAAGTCTCTCAGCCTTTCCTTGTAAGGCCTTCCCTCCAGACCAGGCAGCATCCTAGTAAATCTCCTCTGAATCCTTTCCAAAGCTTGCACATCCTTCCTATAATGCGATGACCACTGCTGTACACAATACTCCAGGTGCAGCTGCACCCAGTCTGCAGTTAGCCTGCAGACTGATGCATTTGTGAAGCTGAGAATTTTGCAGGTTGCACATTTGGAGAGGTGCTCACACAGCAGCCTAATGGAATGGGTGGCCATCAGTCAGTCCAAGAGAAAGGCAAATATTGCAAAAGTCCCCTGTGATCCCGCTGGCAAATTGATTTTTCATTTTGGAAGCTGATGAGGATGTTGGTTCTTCAAGGGGTGCAGATAGAGCCAAGCTTCTGGCACCACAAGTGGTTTGAATGTATAGGAGGGGAGGAAGAAGAAAGGAGGCAGAATAGTAATAGGGCATTAGATTAGATTACTTACAGTGTGGAAACAGGCTCTTCGGCCCAACAAGTCCACACCGCCCCGCCGAAGCACAAACCACCCATACCCCTACATCTATCCCTTACCTAACACTACGGGCAATTTAGCATGGCCAGTTCACCTGACCTGCACATCTTTGGACTGTGGGAGCAAACCGGAGCACCCGGAGGAAACCCACGCAGACATGGGGAGAATGTGCAAACTCCACACAGTCAGTCGCCTGAGGCAGGAATTGAACCCGGGTCTCTGGCGCTGTGAGGCAACAGTGCTAACCACTGTGCTATCGTGCCGCCCCTATTAGTTAGTTAGTGGAATTCATTCGTTAGTGGAATAGACAGGCGTTTGTGTGACCACAGATGTGATAGCGTGTTGCCTCCCTGGAACAAGGGTCAGGGATATCACTTAAATGGCTGCTGGACATCTGAAGATGGAAGGTGACAAGACAGAGACACACATTAGTACCAATGATTTAGGTATAACGATGGATGAGGTCTTGCATCAAGAATTCACGGAGTAGACAGTCGATTAAAAAGCAGGACCTCAAAGGTTTTAATTTCTGGATTATGCCCGGTGTCACATGCTAGCAAGAAGAGAAGTAGAGGAATAGGGTAGATGAATGTTGGCTCGAGAGTTGATGCAGGAAGGAGTGGTTTAGACTTCTGGATCACTGTGACTGTTTCTGGGGAAGGTGGAACCTCTACAAGCAGGGCAGTCTGCAACTGAACTAAAATGGAAGCAATAACCTTGCAGGAGGATTTGTTAGTGCAGTTGGAGGAGTTTAAACTTGTTCAGCAGCGGTAGTGGATGCAGTACATCTGTAAATGAAGCGAGGCAGAGAGAGTTCAGCCATCTTGAATTTCAAGAGAATAAGGCAAGGGTGGATGGCCTCTACTTCAATGCTAGGCATGTTTGTGTTAAGCAAGATGAGTTAAGGTTGGATTGACGCATGGATTTGTGATATTTGGCCATTACAGAAAAATGGTTGAGGGAGAGGCAGTGCTGGCAACTCAACATTTTGGAACATAGGATCTTCAGGTGAGACAGGGAAGGGTGTAAACGAGAAGGTGGTATTGCATTATTGATTAAGGAGTCAGTTACTGCATTAAGGAGGAATGCTATCTTGAAAAAGTCTTCAAATGAGGCTTAGTGGTTAGAGCTTAGGTGTAAAAAGAAGGCTGCCACATTGCTGGAAGTGTATGAGAGGCCCCAAGTTATCAGCAGGCAATAGAGGAGCAGACCCCATGTAGACAATTCGCTTCGATAAGTAAACATCATAAAAGGGTAATTATATTAGGGGATTTCAACTTCCCAACATTAATTGGAGTAGGCATAGAGATGTACAGCATGGAAACAGACCCTTCAGTCCAACTTTTCCATGCCAACCAGCTTTCCCAACCCAATCTAGTCCCACCTGCCAACACTCGACCCATATTTCTCCAAACCCTTCCTATTCATGCACCCATCCAGATGCCTTTTAAATGTTACAATTGTACTAGCCTCCACCACTTCCCCTGACAGATCATTCCATGCATGCACCATCCCCTGTGTGAAAAAGTTGCCCCTTAGGTCTCTTTTATATCTTTCCCGTCTCATCCTAAAACAATGCCGTCTAGTTCTGGACTCACAACATCCTTATGATAGGAAGGAAACCAGAATTGCACCCAATATTCCAAAAGTGGCCTAACCAATGTCCTGTACAGCCTTAACTCTGTTTGCCAAAGCTATCTCATGTCCCCTTTTTGCCCTCCTGATTTCCCTCTTAAATATATTCCTACTTCCTTTATACTCTTCGAAGGATTCACTTGATCTATCCTGTCTATACCAGAGATATGCTTCTTAACCAAACCCTCAATTTCTTTAGTCATCCAGCATTCCCTGTACCTAACGGCCTTTCCTTTCAACCTAATAGGAATATACTGTCTCTGGACTCTCATTATCTCATTTCTGAAGGCTTCCCATTTTCCAGCTGTCACAAAGCTAGTCTCTTTTGTCTAAAAGTTGTTCCTTTTCTCAAGGATACTATGTCCTTGGTTTTTTTTCAGAGGTGTAATAAACTGCTCTCGGTGCTGATTAGACTGGTTTGGTATAGAGATTAAAGGGTATTGAGAAGCCTTTTTGTTTATATGTAAACAGATGAGACTTCAGGCCAAAGTGGTCATGTTTTAGAAGTAACCTGTATAATGAAAAGAGAGTGGTCAGCTCTCTAGCTGAGCAGTTTAGTTCAGTCCACAAATAGTTGGGAGTTCAATAGTGAACTGTGTGGAAACTCTCTCTCTCATCTTCTGCTCTTCTAACTTCAACCTTTAGCATGTGTTCCATTTTTTAACTGTGTTTCAAGAGGGTTTGCTTAATAGGACTGTTGTGTATACTCGGAACAGCATAAGTAAGTCTAGTTTGGATAGACTGAATTCTGTTGGGGTTCTTTATTCTGTTCTTTGTATTTCATTATGTCATCTTGTGAATAAATATTTGTCTGTTCTAAAACCTGGTAGTCAGCCTAGCTAATTCACTCCGGATAATTTTCACTGGACGCTTACCGAAACAATTTGCAAAGTTATGGTCTGGGCTGACTGCTTAAGAATGTTTTGAGTGGTCAGGCCTTGTCCATTACACTAGTTACATAGTCACTTTACCTGCGAATATCTGCCCCCAGTAAGCTTATGAAAATTATAGAGTCATAGAGATGTACAGCATGGAAACAGACCCTTCAGTCCAACCCGTCCATGCCGACCAGATATCCCAACCCAATCTAGTCCCACCTACCAGCACCCAGCCCATATCCTTCCAAACCCTTCCTATTCATATACTCATCCAAATGCCTCTTAAATGTTGCAATTGTACCAGCCTCCACCACTTCCTCTGGCAGTTCATTTCATCTGTGAGAAAAAGTTGCCCCTTGGGTCTCTTATATCTTTCCCCTCTCACCCTATACCTATGCCCTCTAGTTTTGGACTCCCTGATCCCATGGAAAAGACTTTGTCTATTAATACTATCCATACCCCTCATGATTTTGTAAACCTCTATATGGTCACCCCTCAGCCTCTGACACTCCAGGGAAAGAGCCTGTTCAGCCTCTCCCTATAGCTTAAATCCTCCAACCCTGGCAACATCCTTGTAAATCTTTTCTGAACACTTTCAAGTGTCACATCATCTTTCCAATGGGAAGGAGACCAGAATTGCACGCAGTATTCCAACAGTGGCCTAACCCAATGTCCTCTACAGCCGCAACATGACCTCCCAACTCTTATACTCAATGCTCTGACCAATAAAGGAAAGCATACCAACCCTTCTTCATAATCAACCTGCGACTCTACTTTCATGGAGCTATGAACCTGCACTCCAAGGTCTCTTTGTTCAGCAGCACTCCCTAGGACCTTACCATTAAGTGTATAAGTCCTGCTAAGATTTGCTTTCCCAAAATGCAGCACCTTGCAGTTATCTGAATTAAACTCCATCTGCCACTTCTCAGCCCATTGGCCCATCTGGTCCAGATCCTGTTGTAATCTGAGGTAACCCCCTTCGCTGTCCACTACACCTCCAATTTTGGTGTCATCTGCAAACTTACTAACTGTACCTTTTATGCTCACATCCAAATCATTTATGTAAATTATAAAAAGTAGAGGACCCAGCACTGATTCTTGTGGCACTCCACTGGTCACAGGCCTCCAGTCTGAAAAACAACCCTCCACCACCACCCTCTGTTTTCTGCCTTTGAGCCAGTTCTGTATCCAAATGGCTAGTTCTCCCTGTATTCCGTGAGATATACTCTTGCTAAGTAGTCTCCCATGGGGAACCTTGTCGAACAACTTACTCAAGTCCATATAGATCATGTCCATCGCTCTGCTCTCATCAATCCTCTTTGTTACTTCTTCAAAAATAAAACTCACTCAAGTTTGTGAGACATGCCTAACTCTCTATATTCTCCCTTCGGGACTTCATCATTTTCCCTTCCGATGTCATTGGTTGCAATGTGTACAATTAACTCCTGCTGAACTGTCTCCCCCTTGAAAACATTCTGCAGCCTCTCTGCAACATCCAGGGAGGATGTTGTTCCTGGCACCAGGGAGGCAACACCCCATTCTAATTTTTCACTGCTGGCCACAGAAGCGTCTGTCTGTGCCTCGGACTAGAGAGTCCCCTATCACAATCAATCTCTTGGAACCTGACATACCCTTAATTGCATTAGAGCCAGTTTTGTTACCAGAAACCTGGCAGTTTGTGCTATGTTCCCCTGAGAATCCATCACCCCCTATGTTTTCCAAAACAGCATACTTGTTTGAAATGGGGATAGCCACAAAAGACTCCTGCACTACCTCTCTTATCTTTCCTGGAGTTAACCCATCTATGTTACTGTATCTGCAACTTTTTCCCTTCCTATAACTGCCATCCATCACACTCCCTTGCTCTTGTAAATTCCTCATTGCCTCTAACTGTCGCTCCAACTGATCCATTTGATCTGACCGGATTCACAACCAATGGCATTTATTGCAGATATAATCCTCAGTATCATATCCCTAAACTCCCACATCTGACAAGAAGAGCAGATCACTCTACAAGGACCATTTTTGCTTCTTCCAATCTTCTAACCCAGAAAATAAAACTGTCTTATTCCTCTACAAAATGCTGCTTCAGACTAACTTAATAGTTATAACTTATATTTTTAAGTTTAATCAAGAGACATCTCAATAAAGCATATAATCGAGAAAGAACCAACTCTACTCACTACTAGAGACTTACAGCAAGGGCACACTTAAAACTATTTACTTATCTGTCTCTGTGCTGTAACTTCTCCCAAACAAATTCCTCCAAGATCAGTTGTGAATTTCACTGCTTGTTAATTTCCCAGACTACTCCAATGTCCAGCGATACATGAATTCAACAGCAAAGCAGTAACTGCCCAAATTCATTGCTGTGTCAGTTAGCAGCGTGGGTTTCTTCCTCTCTCTCTGACTCTTGCACAGACCATGTGCTGCCTTTGTGCCTGTCCCTTTTCAAAGTGCCATTGTTTTGATTTTTTTTCATAATGTAAAGGGGCTTAGAGTGGCAGAGTTGAAGTTTATTAAGGAGCATGTTTTATGCCAACATGAAGAAAGTCCAACAAATGATCGCTTAGGACCTAATTCTGGGGAATTAAGCTGGAACGGTGGTAAAGGTCGCAGTGGAGGAGCACTTCAATGACAGTGACTGCATACTCTATGATTTAAATTTGTTTTATAAAAGATGTTAGCAAAAAACAGTTTCAGATTGAGCGAAGGCAGATTTCATTTAACTAAGGCAGGGTCTAACCATAGCAGATTGGAACAGCTTAATGAGTGAGACTTGCTGAAGCACTTTGGAGGATTTAAACCAGTTTGGCAGGGAAATGGGAACCAGAGCCACAGATCAGAGGAGAGGATAGTTAATGAATGGGCAGAAATGGGGTGGTGCAGTCTCAGTGGTTAGCACTGCTGCCTCGTAGTGCCAGGAACCCAGCTTTGATTCCAGCATCGGGTGACTGTGTGGAGTTTGCACATCCTCCCCATGTCAGCGTGAGTTTCCTCCTGATGCTCCGGTTTCCTCCCACAGTCCGAAAGATGTGCAGGTTAGGTGAATTTGCCATGTTAAATTGCCCATAGTGTTGGGTGCATTAATCAGAGGGAAATGGGTCTGGGTGGGTTAGCCTTCGGAGCGTTGGTGTGGACTTGTTGGGCCAAAAGGCCTGTTTCCACACTGTAGGGAATCTTAAAAAAACATGCAGAGAGTCTGTCAGGAAGAATATACAGCTGTTATGGCAAAGGGATGGGTTAAAGTGTGTCTGTTTCAATGCAACGAGTGTCAGGAATATGAATGATGAACTTAGAGCATGGATTTGTACTTGGAACTACGATGTTGTGGCCATGACAGAGACTTGGATTTCACAGTGGCAGGAATGGTTGCTAGATGTTCCAGGGATTAGATTAGATTAGATTCCCTACAGTGTGGGAACAGGCCCTTCGGCCCAACAAGTCCACACCGACCCTCCGAAGAGTAACCCACCCAGACCCATTTCCCTGTAACGAACTCACCTAACACTAAAGGAAATTTAGCATGACCAATTCACCTGACCTGCACATCTTTGGACTGTGGGAAGAAACCAGAGCACCCAGAGGAAACCCACGTAGACACTGGGAGAACGTGCAAACTCCACACAGACAGTTGCCCGAGGCTGGAATCGAACCTAGGACCCTGGTGCTGTGAGGCAGCAGTGCTAACCACTGAGCCACCGTGCCGCCCCAAAAAGACAGGGGTGGGGGTGGGGTGTGTAAAAGAGGAGGGGGAGTAGCATTTAATCAGAGTGCATCACAGCTGCAGAAAAGGAGGTTGTTGAGTCAGAATAGGTGGAAGTCAGTAACAGTAAAGCAGCAATCACTTTATTGGGTGTTTTCTATAGACCCTCCCCCAAAGAACGGATTGGACAGCAGAGATCTTGGAAAGGTGCAAATGTAACAGAATTGTTGTTATGGGTGACTTCAACTTCCCCAATATTGATTGGAACATCCTTAATGCAGATGGTCTGGATGGAGCTGAATTTGCCAGGTGTGTCCATGAGGGATTCCTGACTCAATATGAAGATGGGTTGAATAGGGAGAGGCGATGTTGGATTTGGTGCTAGGCAACGAGCGAGGCCTGGTGTCAGATCTCTTGGTGGGAAAGTAGTTCAGTGACAGTGACCACAACTGCCTCACCTTTACCATATCCATGGAGAGGAATAGGAACTGATTGTATGGGAAGGCATTTAATTGGGAGATGGGAAATTATACTGCTATTAGACAGGAGCTGTGGAGTATAAATTGGGAACAATTGTTCTACGGGAAATGCACAACAGAAATGTGGAGGCCGCTTAAGGTGCACTTATTGCGAGTGTTGGATAACTTTGTTCCACTGAGACAGGCAAGGAATGGCCAGTTGAAGGAGCCTTGGATAACAAAAGCAGAGGAGCTTCTCGTCAAGAGGAAGAAGGAAGCTTACTTAAGGTTGAGGAAGCAAGGATCTGGCACAGCATTAGAGAATTACAGGGTAACTAGGAAAGGACTCAAACATGGACTGAGGAGAACTAGAAGGGGGCACAAAAAAGCCTTAATGGGAAGGATTAGGGAAAACCTAAAGGCGTTCTACATGTATGTGAGGAATAAGAGAATGATCAGACAGAGGGTAGGACCAATCGGGGATAGTGGAGGGAACTTGTGCTTTGTGTCTGAAGAAGTAGGGGAGGCCCTAAATGTGTTTTTTGCTTCAGTATTCATGAGAGAGAGGGACCTTGTTGATAGTGAGAACACCATGAACCAGGTTAAAAGGCTTGAACAGATTGATATAAAGAAAATGGATGTGCTGGAAATTCTGGGAAGCATCAAGATAGATAAGTCCCCAGGGCTGGACCAGATATATCCAAGGTCACTACGGGAAGCGAGGATTGAGATTGCTGTGCCTCTGGTGATGATCTTTGCATCCTCCCTGTCCACGAGGGTAGTACACTGATTGGAAGGAGGTGAATATTGTTCCTCTGTTCAAGAAAGGGAATTGGGAAAACCCTGGGAATTGCAGATCAGTCAGTCTTACGTCTGTGGTAAGCAAGGTACTGAAGAGGATTCTGAGAGAGAGGATTTATGAATATTTGGAAAAACGTAGTTTGATAGTAGCATGGCTTTGTGAGGGGCAGGTCATGCCTCACAACCCTTATTGAGTTCTTTGAAGATGTGATGAGACAAGTAGGTGAAGGTTGAGCCGTGCATGTGGTGTATATGGATTTCAGTAAGACATTTGTTAAGGTTCCTCATGGTAGGCTCATTCAGAAAGTTAGAAGGTGTGGAATACAGGGAAATTTGGCTGTCTGTATACAGAATTGGCTGGTGAAATTAAGACAGTGAGTGGGAGTGGATTCTCCCAGTATTCTACCTGGAGGTTGATGACCAGTGGTAACCTGCAAGGATTTGTTATTGGGCCTCTGCTCTTTGTAGTTTTTATAAATGACTTGGATGAAGAAGTGGAAGGGTGGGTTAGTAAGTTTGCCAATGGCAAAAAAGGGCATTGGTATTGTAGATAATGTCAAATTGTTGTAGGCTACAGCATGACATTGACAGGATGCAGAGCTAGGCTCAAAAGTGGCAGATGGAGTTCAACCTGGATAAGTTTGAAGTGATTCATTTTGGAAGGTTGAATTTGAATGCTGAATGCAGAATTAAAGACAGGATTCTTGGCAGTGTGGAAGAACAGCAGGATCTTGGGGTCCACATACATAGATCCCTCACTGTTTCCACCCAAGTTGATAGGGTTGATAAGAAGGTGTATGGTGTTTTGGCTTTCATTATCTGGGGGATCGAGATTTTGCTGCAGCTCTATAAAACCCTGGTTAAACCTCACTTGGAACATTGGGTTCAGTTCTGGTTGTCTTATTATAGAAAGGATATAGATGCTTTCGAGTTACCAGGATGCTGCCTGGATTGGAGGGCTTGTCTTATGAAGAGCGGTTGAGTGAGCTTGGGCTTTTCACCCTGGAGAGAAGGAAGAGAGGTGACTTGATAGAGGTGTACAAGGTAATGAGAGGCAAAGCTAGAGTAGATACCCAGAGACTTTTTCCCAGGGTGGAAATGGCTGTCACGAGAAGTCATAATTTCAAGTAATTGTGGGAAGGTGTAAGGAAGATGACCGAGCTAGATCTTTATGCAAAGAGTGGTGAGTGCTTGGAATACACTGCTAGCGGTGGTAGTAGAATCAGAGAAATTAGCGACATTTAAGCGACTACTGGGCAAGCACATGGACGGCAGTAAATTGAGGGGTGTGTAGGTTAGGTTGATCTTACATTAAGATAATTGTTCGGCACAATGTTGTGGGCTGAAGGGACTCCACTGTGATGTACTGTTCTATGTTCTATGTACTAACAGTGGGAGATATTCAGAAAGGAATTGGGGAGAGCACATTCCTAAAACGTTCCCTTTTGGGTAGATTATAGGAACAACATGCCAAGAGAGTCCTGGATAGCTAGGAATATTCACAACTGGATAAAAAGGAAAAGAGAGTTCTATTACAAGTACAAAGGCAGGACTCTGAACAGCATTGATGTAAAGAAGAATCTTGCAGTTCAAGTTCATAGTTCTCTGAGAGTAGCCACACAAGTAGATAGGGTGGTTAAAAAAGGCAATAGGTATGCTTGCCTTTATGTTTCGGGGCATTGAGTAGAAACACCAGGATGTCATATTGCAGCTTTATAAGACTTTAGTTAGGCCACACCTAAAATATTACATTCAGTTCTGGTCACCACTTTACAGGAAGGATGTAGAGGCTTTGGATAGGATGTGAAAGATGTTTACCAGGATACTGCCTAGATTAGAGAGAATGAGCGATAAGGAGATGCGAGAAAAGCTAGGGTTGTTTTTTTCTGGAGCAGCAGAGGCTGAGGAGAGACTCGATAGACGTCTATGCAATTATGAGAGGCATAAATAGGGTGACAGTCAAAATCTTTTTCCCAGAGTTAAAATGTCTTAACACTAGGAGGCATGCGTTTAAAGTGAGAGGAGGCAACTTCAAATGACATGTGAGGGGCAAGTTTTTACACAATATTGGTGTCTGGAATGTGCTGCCAGAGGTGGTGGTGGAGGCAGATATGATAGGGACATTTTAGGACCCTTTAAATTAGCACATGAAAATGCAAAGAATGGAAGAATATGGACCAAAGGCAGGCAGAAGAGATTCATTTCATTTGGCATCATTTTCAGCATAACAATGTGGACCAAAGGGCCTGTTCCTGTGCAGTACTAGTCTATGTGTTACATCAGCAGAGGCTATAGTGGAGTATAGAATATACAAGAGGAAACATTCTAACATCACCTTAAGAAAGCAATTAAGAAAGCAAAGATGGGCATGAAGAAACCACCAGCAGGCACGATTAGGGAGAATCAAGGGGAAGTGAATAACCAGGAAAAGAGTCAGACCCATGAGGGGCCAAGCTGTTCCAGTACAGTTATAACACTGGCATCTACCCAATAATGTGAAAACTTACCCAAGTATGTCCAGTACATAAAATGCAGAAGAAATCAAACCCGGCCAATTACTGCCTCATCAGTCAACTCTTGTTCATCAGTAAAGTGACGGAAGGTGTCATCAACAGTGCTATCAAGCAGCACCTGCTCGGTGACACCCTGGTTGAGTTCCGCCAGAACTACCTCATTGCAGCCTTGGTTCAAATATGGACAAAATAGCTGAATTCCAGAGAGGAGGTGAGAGTGACAACCCTGTGACATCAAAACTACTTTCAACCAAGTGTGGCATCAATGAGCCCTGGCAAAACTGGAATTAATGGCTCAGTGGTTAACACTGCTGCCTCACAGCGCCAGAGATCCGGGTTCAATTCCCGCCTCAGGCGACTGACTGTGTAGAGTTTGCACATTCTCCCCGTGTCTGCGTGGGTTTCCTTCGGGTGCTCCGGTTTCCTCCCACAGTCCAAAGATGGGCAGGCCAGGTGAATTGGCCATGCTAAATTGCCCATAGTGTTAGGTGAAGGGGTAAATGTATGGGTGGGTTGCGCTTTGGCGGGTCAGTGTGGACTTGTTGGGCCGAAGGGCCTGTTTCCACACTGTAAGTAATCTAATCTGTAAATAATCTAATCTAAAAAAATGGGAATCTGAGGGGAGGGAAAAATCTCTGGTGGTTAGAGTCCTCCCTAACACACAGAAAGATGGTCCAGATGGTAGGACGTCAGTCATCTCAGCTCCAGGACATCTCTGTAGGAGTTCCTCAGGGTAGTGTCCAACCCCCAACCATCTTCAGCTGCTTCATCAATGCCCATCCCTCCATCATAAGGTCAGGAGTAGGAAACATTTAGAAAGCAGTGTCAGTGTCAGACAGAGTCACCATGGATTATGAAGGGGAAATCATGCTTGACAAATCTGTTGGAGTTCTATGAAGATATAACTAATAGAGTTGACAAGGGGGAACCAATCAATAGGGCACAATTGGATTTTTAGAAAGTGTTTGACAAGTCATGTTAAAATTGTGCAAGACATTGGTTCGGCCGCATTTCGAATACTGTGTACAGTTCTGGTCGCCACATTACCAAAGGGATGTGGACGTTTTGATGAGGGTGCAGAGAAGGTTTACGAGGATGTTGCCTGTATGAAAGGTGCTAGCTATGAAGAGAGGTTAAGTAGGTTAAGTTTATTTTCACTAGAAAAAAGGAGATTGAGGGGGGACCTGATTGAGGTTTATAAAATCATGAAGGGTATAGACAGGGTGGATAGAGATAAGCTTTTTCCTGGGGTGAAGGATTCAATAACGAGAAGTCACGTTTTCAAGGTGAGAAGTGGAAAGTTTAAGGGGGATACACGCAGCAAGTACTTCACACAGAGGGTGGTGGGCATTTGGAACGTGTTGCCAGCAGAAGTGGTAGAGGCAGGCACGGTAGATTAGTTTAAGATGTGACTGGATAAATGCATGAGTCGGTGGAGAGTAGCGGAATACAGATGCTCAGGAATTGACTGACAGGTTTCGACAGTACATTTGGATTGGCTCAGGCCTGGAGGGCCGAAGGGTCTGTTCCTGGGCTGTAAATTTTCTTTGTCCTTTCTTTGTTCCATCTCAAAGTTTGCAGCTGATATCAAGTTGGTAGGAGGATGCATGTGATGCGGATGCAGAGATCCTTCAGCATGATCTGGACAGGTTAGGTGAGTTGGTAAAACGATGGCAGATACAGTATAATTTGGATAAATGTGAAGTTATTCACATTGAAAGCAAAAACAAGGAGGCAGATTATAACCTGAATGGCTGTAAAGTAGGAGAGGGGAGTGTGCAGTGGGACCTGGGTGTGCACCAGTAAGTATGAAGGTGCAGAAGGTGGTAAAGAAGGAAAATGGTATGTTGGCTTTCACTGAGAGATTTCAAGTACAGGAGCAGGGATGTGTTATATCGGGCGTTGTAGTTATATCGGGCGTTGGTGAGGCCACACCGAGAATATTGTGTGCAGTTTTGGTCTCCTTTTTTGAGGAAGGGTGCTCTTGCTCTTGAGGATGTGCAGTGAAGTTTTACCAGGATGATTCCAGGAATGGTAGGACTGAAGTATGAGGAGTGACTGACAAGGTTATGATTGTTTTCCCTGGAGTTCAGATGAATGAGGGGGGAATCTCCATAGAGACTTATAAAATTCTAACAGGACTAGACAGGGTAGATGCAGAGAGGATGTTCCTGATGGTAGGCATGTCCAGAATGAGGAGTCATAGTCTGAGGATTCAGGGTGGATCATTTATGATGGACACGAGGAGATGTTTCTTCACTCAAAGAGTGATGAACCTGTGGAATTCATTGCCACAAGAAATAGTTGATGCCAGGACAATGAATGTATTCAAGAGGTGGCTAGATATAGCACTTAGGGTCAAAAAGTTATGGGATCAAAAGTTATGAGGGGAAGGCAGGATTAGACTATTGAGTTGGACAATCACCCACTGTGAAGAATGGTGGAGCAGGCTCAAAGGGCTGAATGGCCTCCTCCTGCGCATGATAATTCTGAAGCAGTCCGTGTCCAAATGCAACAAGCCTTGAGCTGACAATATCCAGGCTTGAGCTGACAAGTGACAATTAACATTTGTGCCACAAATGTCAGGCTATGACCATCACCAATAACCGGCAATCTAACTACAATGAGACATTTTACATTTGAGAAAAGGCTGGATAGACTCGGGTTGTTTTATTTAGAGCGGGTGTGCTGAGAGGGGACCTACTTGGGATGTATAAAATTGTGTGGAACATGGACAGGATGGATAGGGAGCAGCTGTTCCCCATTAGTTGAAGAGTCATTAATGAGGGAGCATAATTTTAGGGTGAACAGTTGAAGGTTTAGAAGTATTTTGAGGAAAACTATTTTCACCCCGGGGTGTTGGGAATCTAGTGCACTGCCTAGAAGGGTAGTTGAGGTGGGTTACTTTCAATACCTATAAAATGTATGTGGATTGGCACTGGAAAAGTCATAACAACCAAGGCACAGTGCTGGAAAGTGGGATTAGTGTGAATAGGTTGACATGGACTGGATGGATCGAAGCTCCTTTTCAGTGCTGTATGTTTCTGTGACTCCATGTAGCAAATAATTAGGAAGGCAAATGGTGTGTTGTTGTTAGAGGATTATTGGGATATGCATATAAAGATGTCTTTGGCATTGTGCAGGCCTTTGATAAAAGTACATTTGGAGTACTTCAATGTTGTTTGGTGTCAATTTTGAAGATATGCAGACAGTACAAGGATGGTTCAATAGGTTTGGTTTAGCATGCAAATGTGAATTCTTGAATGGCTTTGTCAATTTAGACTTATACTCATCAGTTTAGAAGAATAAGCATTAATCTCACAAAAACATTCAGTTTTCTGAAAGGGCTTGTCAAGGTACACACTGAGAGGTTGTTCTCTCTGGCTGGGGAATTTTGAACACGGGGTGGGGGGCATAGCCACAGACTAAAGAGTCCATTATTTTTGTGCCAAGATAAGAAAAGAGTTCATTCTAATCATTGTGAATCTGTGGATGCATCAATCCCAGTGTAAATGGGCCAGGGTGTTGATGATCCCATTTGCCTGAGTTCTGTACGTTTGCTTCTGTAGTTCGGGATGAACGCTCTGCTTTTGGCTGCCTGGTTTGGTCATCTCCGGATTCTTCGAACATTGGTCAATGTGGGTGCCAAGTTGTCATGTGAAAACAAAGTAAGTAAATCTGAGAGTGCAAGATCATTCTGTTTGAGTGAGTATGACTATGTTATTGGGGCAGAATAGGGAAGGGAATAATATGGTGAATTGTGATTATTTCCCAGGAAGTCAAGCTGCCCTTTGGGATGGTGTGACTTTGGCTCTTCATCTTTATTTTTATATACCTTTGTGTACTGCTTTGTGATATATATATATATTAGAAATGCTATACGAGTTGAATTTAATTTTCCATAGCCCCTAACTTTGCCTCATGCTTTTCCTCATGTTTAATTCATGAGGATGCAGCTGAAAATGAGAGTAAAGATCAGGTTCCCGACCCTAAGTTCAGGATTTGGGACATCTACTCTGGGCTGGAGAGTAGCTTAGAATGGGATGGGGAGGATTAAACTGTCTTGGTCCACATAGATGCTAACTACGTGTTTGACTTGGAAAGATGTTCTACTTAGGAAATATGAATTTCAGCTCATGGGGCACTAGCACTAGTACTGGGGGAGGTGGATGCTGCGTTGTTGAGATGGTCTTCACCTGAATTGCACTAGGACCAATGTTCTTGTGAATGAAAGGAGGACCAGAGGCAGTCAGCACCAGGGAGAAGAGCTACCAAGTTCATTCCAGTCCAGTACAGCACATTGATTATTAACATTGACAATTAACATGAAATTGATTGATTGTTGAGTATCACTATTTGTTAGTAGATGTAAATTGTATTAGCAGTAATTTGGTTACTAATTGGTAAGTAGGAGAATGTACACTCCAGCCTTGACTGTACGTCCTGTAAGATGTGGAACCCTCAGTACTCTCCCCATGTCCCGGGTAACCATTTGTATAAGAAATGTCATCCGGTGCAGCAGCCTGAATTCCAGTTTTCAGAACTTGAGCAATGGCTGGCATCACTGGAGTGCATCCGTGAGGATAAGAGCTATATGGGTACCACATTAAGAGTATGTATATAGAGAGAGAATATGTGCCTATCAATCAAAGAAAAACAAGCAGGTAGTGCAAGAGTTCCCTGAATGCACCTCACTGTTCAACCAGTGGAATACTGATGAGGGTAAAGGGTCATCTGTACAGTGCAGCCAGAGTCAAGTCTATAGCTTCAGAGTTGGCCAAGCTGTGCAGTGGTCTTCAGCAATAGATGATTCAGTCATTAGGGCAATTGGTTTCTTCAGCACAGGCATGAATCTAGGATGGTATCAGGGTCAAGGATGTCACTGAGTGGCTGCAGAACAACCTGAGGTTTTGGGGGTGGTGTCATGGTACCAGCAATCATGGTACACATTCGTATCAACATTATAAATAGAAAGAGGGATGTAGTCCTTCAATCAGAATTCAGAATGCAGTTAGGAAATCAGCAAGTATGACTAGAAATATAATGATCTCCAGATTACAATTGTATGTGAATTTGGAAACAGGAGGATAAGACAGATGAATGCATAATAGGAGAGAGAATGCAGGAAGCCAGGCTTTAGATCCTTGGTACATTGGGACCAGACTGGTTCTCGGGAGCTGGAAACATTTCATAGAATTCATAGAATCCCTACAGTGTGGAAACAGGCCATTTGGCCCAACAAGTCACACCGACCCCCTGAAGAGCAACCCACCCAGACCCATTCCCTTAATCTATTACTCTAAATTTACTTCTGATTAATGCACCTAGCCCACCTATCTCTGAACATTATGGCAAATTTAGCATGGCTAATTCACCTAACCTGGTCATCTTTGGATTGTGGGAGGAAACCGGAGCACTTGGAGGAAACCCATGCCAACACTGGGAGAATGTGCAAACTCCACATTCTCCTGAGGCTGGAATCGAATCCGGGTCCCTGGCTCTGTGAGGCAGCAGTACGAACCACTGAGCCACGATGCAGCTGTGATGTTGTGGTAGTGGCTGTATGTCTGGTCCAGAAGATATCTATCTTGGAATTTTTGTCATGACATATTTGAACAGATTAACTAAAAACAGTTTCTGGGGAAGAAGGTGACATCGTGGTAGCTAGTTATTCAGAGTGTCAGTCTAATATTCTAAGGAATAGATTTCAAATTCCATAATGGCAGCTAGTGAAATTTGCATTCAATCAAAATCTATAATTAAAAGCTAGCTTAATTGCTAAAAATCATCTATTTCACACATCTATTCAGATTTTTGAGTCATTGAAACTGAGTTTGGGGAAGATAGAACATGTACAACTTGGATAGATCACACCTCTGCAGGATCAGGACCTCTATCCTTGTTGGGGTGTTTGCTCGAACTGTGAGGGAGGGTTAAGTAGAGTAGCAGGGAGGCAAACGTGAGGGAAGCAAAGAAAGTGAAAGAAAAATAGAAAACAAAAGTGGGGCAGGTACGTGGAGCAGTGAGCATGTAAATTTACAGCCAAGAATGGTCCCACTAACTGTGAAGCAAGGACTGAGTTGAAGTCTGTGTGGGAAGCTTACAGAACAGTGAGTATAAAAAGCTTACAACCAAGGATTTGGGCCACTTGCTGGGGAGCTGGGAAAGTGTCAGAACTGGTGAGGGAGTTTGACTGAGCAGTGAGTATATAAATTCACTCATTCCGAACTTGGTAAAAATTGGAATGACATCACAGGAAAGCAATAAGCTGTGTAGGAAGTATCTTTAAGAACTAGAACAAAGAACAGTACAGCACAGGAACAGGCCCTTCATCCCACCAAAACTATGCTGACTGTATGATGCCTTATTAAAATGAATACTTTTTGCCTCTATGCAGTCCATATTCTTCTTCTTTTCCCTGCCTATTCATGTACCTGTCAAGAAGCCTCTGAAACATTACTATTGCATACGTCCCCATCACCTCTTCTGTCAGTGCATTCCATGCATTTGGCACCCTCTATGTAAAAAACCTGCCTTTCGCATTTCCTTTACCTATCTGGTACCTACACTGTTTGCAATATATGTAAATGCCTTGGATCAAAATATAGATGGGTGCATTAGTAAGTTTGTAGTGGTACATCGATTGATGGAGTTATAAATAGTGCAGAAGGTTGTCAAAGGATATAGCAGGATATAGATTGGTTGCAGATATGGGTAGAGAAATGGTAGATGGAGTTTATCAGGGTAAGTGTGAGGGTTTGCACTTCGGGAGATCAAATGTTCAGGAAAAGTGTACAGTTAATGGCAAGACTGTTGATCGGCAAGGATGTACATCGTGATCTTGTGGTTCAAGTCCATAGCTCCTTGAAAGTGGCCATATAAGTAAAGAAGGCATATGGCATGCTTGCCTTTATTGATCGGGGAATTGAGTACAAGAGTCAGGACGTCATATTGTAGCTTTATAAGTCGACAGGCCACACTTAAGAGTATTGCATTCAAATCTGGTCACCACATTTCAGGAAGGATGTGGAGGCTTTGGAGAGGATGCAAAAGAGGTTCACCAGAATGCTACCTGGATTAGGTGGTATGACCTATAAGGAGAAGCTAGAAAAACTCAGGTTATTTTCTTTGGAGTGGCAGAGGCTGAGGGGAGACTTGATAGAATTCTATAAAATACTGCGATGCATAGATAAGGTTGGCAGTCAGAATCTTTCTCCCAGACTTAAAATGTCTAATACATGCATTTAAGGTGAGAGGGGTCTAGGATAGTTCCCATCAGGTCCTGGGACTTGTCTACCTGAATGTTTTTTAAAATACCCAGCACCACCTCCAACTCTTCCTAAATTGCAATTATTTAAATAAGTGTGAAATTATTTTTGCGACAAAGTTAGCTACTAAGACTAAGGAAGTTTAAGGCCGGCGAAGGTAGTCTCAGCAAGCCTAAAGACATTTAAATGATGGCAGGTGAGGGAAGCTCAGTGGAATGGGTGCGCTGTTATATGGGTGTTACAGATCCTGCCATTGTCCATGATTGTGTGCAGGGGGTGCTTCCTGAAATAACTCTACAAAGTCTAGCATCCTCTCACCAATTGACCCTTTATTTACACACGCATTTACTTGACACTGGTCCGACTTCCTCAGAGTTGGCTTCATGTTAACAGCTCCAATCGGGGAACTCATATTTTTTGAGGTCCACTTGACTGACCTCATTTCACGATGACACGAAAATTGTTGGTGTAGTTGACAGCGAAGAAGGTTCCTCAGATTATAATGGGACCTTGGGCCAATGGGCTGAGGAATGGCAGATGGAATTTAGTTTAGATAACTGTGAGGTGCTGCATTTTGGAAAGGTAAATTAGAGCAGGACTTATACACTTAATGATAAGGTTCAGGGGAGTGTTGCTGAACAAAAAGACCTTGGAGTGCAGGTTCATAGTTCCTTGAAAGTGGAGTCTCAGGTAGACAGGATAGTGAAGAAAGCATTTATTATGCTTGCCTTTATTGGTCAGGGCATTGAGGTATAGGAATTGGGAAGTCATGTTGCAGCTGTGAGGGCATTGGTTAGGCCACTTCTGGAATATTGCATTCAATTCTGGTTCCCCTGCTATAGGACGAATGTTGTGAAACTTGAAAAAGTTCAGAAAAGATTTACAAGCATGTTGCCAGGATTAGAGGGTTTGAGCTATAGGGGAGGCTGAATAGGCTAAGGCTATTTTCCCTGGAGCATTGGAGACTGAGGGGTGACATTACAGAGGTTTATAAAATCACAAGGGGCATGGATTGTGATCTTCCAAGATTTATTTTCTCAATGTAGGAGAGTCAAAAACTAGAGGGCATAGGTTTAAGGGGAGAGGGGAAAGATTTAAAAGGGACCTATGGGACAACGTTTTCACGCAGAAAGTGGTGAGTGTATTGAATGACCATCCAGAGGAATGGATGGAGACAGGTACAATTACAACATGTAAAGCATTTAACATCTGGGTGGGTGTATGATTAGCAAAGGTTTAGAGGGATATGGGTCGAATTCTGACAAATGGGACGAGATTAATTTTGGATATCTGGTCGACATAGATGAGTTGCACTGAAGGATCTGTTTCCATTGAGTATAGCTCTGACTACATCCCTCCTTGTTGTTTATTCCTTTAGCTTTTCCTGGGGCATTCTACACCAGGCATTCCTCTAACTTTGGTGGCATGTACCAGAGCATAGCCTGACTTTTGAACCTCGAGCATCTCAGAAGAAATTATTTTTCTTCAGGCGGTAAAGGTGTTGAAGCTGTCATATCTGCCATGTCTATCTCATCCTCAGACGTTTTTTTGAAGCTAGGGTGAGATCCCAAGGTTTCTGGTAGCCATGCCAGATGTTCTGAGGGGCCAGGTGTGTTTTGCTTATGCCATGTTTGCAAAGTTGCAGCTTTCATGTGGTCCATGTGCTTGTTAGGACCACCTCCCTTTCTGAACTTTGTCCGTCACCTCACGTCGACCATGCCTCTTTCCACTAGGTCCATTCCGTGGTTTCAGTACCAAACTTCGTCCCCTGAAGTAAATGGCCTCTCCTGCTCAGAGGAATTTTGGTCTGGCATTGGCATTCTTGATACTGTTTCAATCACACACCCTAACCCCCACCAAAAGGTCTGGAAAGATCAGGTTTAACCTCATGGGAAGTCTTCTCCCCCTTAGCAAGGCTGCTGGAGATGTTCCTGTGGTTGTGTGATCAAACAGGAATTAAGGTAATTTGTTATCGAGTGAAGTTTTCTTTAAGCCTGCCTTCAAAGTTTGGACTGCTCTTTTTGCCAGACCATTAAGGTGACGAAGGAGGTTGATGAGGGGAAAGCGGTAGATGTGGTATATATGGATTTTAGTAAGGCGTTTGATTCGAGGGCCCAAGGGCCTGTACTGCGCTGTATTCTTCTATGTTCTATGTTCTATTAGATGGTGGATGGTATGGAGTTATCCTCACTTGCCGAATGCCATTCGATTTAGGAAATATTCAAATTCCTGCTGGTAGCTGATGGCCCATTGTCTGTGACCAGTACCTCCAGGAGTCCGCGTAGTACAAAAAATGCTCACATCTTTTCATTCATTGTCTCCACTCTTGATGAATGAACTCTACGCACTTCCAACCTCTTTGATTGATTGAGCATCCATGAAAGGACCAGCCCATGAAAGGACCAGCATTGTCGACATACAATTGAGTCCAGGATTTACCCAGCTATTCCCACAAATTTGGGGAGCTGCTGGCAGTAATTTTTGGCCTTGTTGGCACTCTGGGGACTGCCCCGTTAACGCTGCTATGTTAGCATCCAATCCTGGCCACCAGAGATAACATCTCACCGACATCTTAATTTTGGAAACCTCTGGATGATTCTGGTGAAGTTCAACCAGTATCTCATGGTGATCACTCTTGCTTCCCATAATGATATACTGTCTGATGGTTTATTTGCTAGTGGGAGACAGCTCAATGCATCTACATTTTCCACTTCATCTCCCTGACAGTGATCCAAATTGTAATTATATGCACTCAAAATAAGAGCCCACTGCTGAAACTATGGTTGGCACCACCCTGTCCTCTAAATAACCTTCGCAGGGGTCCGTTTATGTCCATAAAGATATTGGTAAAACTTTCTTACACCAAAGATGCTGGCCAAAACGTCCTTCTCTATCCGGACATATATTCGTTTGGCATCAGCCAAAGTCTGTGAAGCAGGTGTGTGTGCCTCTTCACTGAGCTACCAGTGAGCCAAGACTACCCCAGCACCATACAGGGAAGCATCATATGTCAGCACCACCTCTCACTTGGGATCATTGTGTGCCAATTCCATAAACAGCGATAGCTACTTCTTCGCTTCCCTAAAGGCTATTCGACAATTTCCAAGACTGACCTTTCTTTAATAGCAGATGTAAGAGAGCCAGGATCGAGGCCAGATTATATTTGAATTTTCCATAATAATTCACCAACAGAAGGAAAGACCTAAACTCCAGTACAGAATTGGGAGCCGGGGCACCTTTGATTGCCCCAATGTTATCTTCCAACGGATATAACCTGCTCTTGTCGACTCTACAGCCCAAGGTGACTTGGGCTGCCTGAAACACACATTTTTCCCTTCCAAGGTACAAACCCATATGAGTATTAATCATAGCATACTTCTGGGAATCCTCACTTCATCACAGTTGCAAGTATGCATGTCCAGCTTTCTGAAGGACAGCCCCTCCACCCATTTTACGTTTAAGTCCTCTATGCAAAGGATTGGGTATTTATCCAGCTGTGAAAAGCGGTTTATCGTTAATTTGAAATCTTCACAAAGATGAACCAACGCATTGGGCTTCACGATTGGTAAAACCAGTGTTACCCATTCTGCAAACTGTACTGGTTTGATGATTCCTTCACTTTCTAGCCCCAACTTCTGTGTCTTTGAGTCAAATGGCACTGGGCAGACCATGCATTATCATGGAATTGCTTCCTGATCAAAACGTAAGGTGGCTTGGCCCTTTTCATAGTCCCTAGGTCTTCCTGAGAAATATTTTTTAGGACTTTGCTCAGGCAGCCATTTTCTAATTGAAGAATATTGAGCCAAGTTGAATTTTTCTCCGCCAATTTCGCCCCGTCAAGCTTTGGCTTGGTAACTCCACTAAGGTCAGTATCCCGTCACCAAGTCATCTTTTATTTACACATGCATAGTGCGTGACACTGACTCAGGTAGCTCAGAGCTGGCTCTTACAGTGAACAGAACCCCTGACACTCCTGTTTATATCTGTCAGTTAGGACCCCATGATTGAACCAGGTTAACAGCCCCAGTTGGAGAACTCATATTCTATGAGGTCCACCTAGCTGACCTTGTTCCAATCACTACACTTCCAACCGAAGAAACATACGTTTGAGTTTTGTCGCTTGAGCAGCACTGAAAGACACTAGCACATCCATGAGTCTGTGAGGTACGAGGATAACACATTCAGAGAGGTGTCACACCACAGCTGCAGGGACTAGAGGAGAGAAGGGATTGCGAGACCATCAAGCAGTCAAAGGGAAACAGACAGATGGAGCAGGACTTCCCTGTGGACCTGCTCACAAATCAGTTTTCCGTACCGGAAGCTGTGGATGGCACTGATAACTCAAGGGAGAACACTCAGAGTCAGACTTCTGGCACCACAAGACAGTAGGAAGAAGAAAGCAGGAGTGATAATGGTAGGGGACTCAGTACTTATGGGAACTGACAGGTGTTTTTGCAGCCACAGAGATGAGTCCACAGTTGTGTGTTGCCTCCCTGGTTCCAGGGTCAAGGATGTCACTAAGTATTTGCAGAGAATTGTGAAGAAGAAGGAATGTAAGACAGAGTTTGTGGTGTGCAGTGGTACAGATGTAGGTACAGTAAGGGATAGATTAAGAAGCAGGCCCTTGAAGGTTATAATTTCTGGATTGCCTAGTGCCACATGCCAGCCAGTGCAGAAATAGGAGAATAGTGTGGATGAATTTGATAAGGTTCCCCATGGTCGGCTCAAGAAAAAGGTGAAGTCGCATTGGGTCAAGGGTGTTCTAGCCAGATGAATAGCGAACTGGTTGGGCAACAGGAGTAGTAGTGGAAGGGAACTTCTCAAAATGGAGACCTGTGACCAGTGGTGTCCCACAGGGCTCCGTACTGGGACCACTGTTGTTTGTGATATACATAAGTGATTTGGAGAAAGGTGTAGGTTCATTAGTAAGTTTGCAGATTTCACTAAGATTGGTGGGTAGCAGATAGTGAAAGGGACTGCCGGAGTATACAGCAGAATATAGATAGATTGGAGCGTTGAGCAGAGAAATGCCAGATGGAGTTCAATCCTGACAAATGCAAGGTTTTTCATATTGGATGATGCAATTCCAGACTGAACAATAAATGGAAAAGTCCTGGGGAAAATTGATGGACAGGGAGATCTGGGTATTCAGCTCCATTGTTCCATGAAGGTGACAACGCAGGTCAGTAGAGTGGTCAAGAAGGCAAAAAGCATATTTTCCTTCACCAGACAGGGTATTGAGTACAAGAGTTGACAGGTCATGTTGCAGTTGTATAAGACTTTGGTTCGGCCACATTTGGAATACTGCGTACATTTCTGGTCGCCACATTACCAAGCAGATGTGGATGCTTTGGAGAGGGTGCAGAGGAGGTTCACCTGGATGTTGCCTGACATGGAACTTGCTAGCTATGAGGAGAGGTTGAGTAGACTATGATTATTTTCATTGGAAAGAAGGGGGTTGAGGGGGAACCTGATTGAGACCTGCAAAATCATGAGGGGTAGGGACATGCTAGGTAGCATGAAACTTTTGCACAGAGTGGGGGACTCCATTACAAGGGGTCACATGTTCAAAGTGAAAGAGGAAAAGTTTATGGGAGATATACGTGAAAGTTCTTTACGCAGAGAATGGTGGGTACCTGGACTATGCTGCCAGTGGAGATGGTAGGGGCGGGAACGATAGAATCATAAAAGGTGTATCTGGATAGATACATAAATAGGCATGGAACAAAGGGATACAGATCCTTAGAAAATGGGTGGCAGGTTTAGATAGAGGATCTGGATTGGTGCAGGCTTGGAGGGTCAAAGGGCCTGTTCCTGTGCTGTAATGTTCTTTGTCCTTTGAATGTTGGCTCAATATTGGTGTGGTAATTGGGATTAGATTCCTGCATCACTGAAACCATTTCTGGTGAAAGTACGACCTCTACAAGTGGGATGGTCTGCACCTGAACCAGAATGGGACTAACATTCTTGCAAATGGGTTTGTTAGTGCTGTTGGGAGGAGTTTAAATTAGTTCAATAGGGACTGGGGACACAGTCTATCATCTCAATTACAACATGGCACAGCTTAGAAAAGGAACCAAGGCAGAGCGAGTTCAGCCATATTGTGTCTGAAAGGAGCAAGATGAGGCTTGATGGCCTCTACTTTGATGTTAGGAATATTGGACAAAAAACAGATGATTGAAGGATATGGATTGACATGTGGAACTGCAATGTTGTTACCGTCATGGTAATGTGTTTGAGGGACAGACAAGACTGCTAACTTAATTTTCCGATGTATAGCATGGCAGAACATGGGAGAGTGCAAAATTGGAAGTTGTGTTGAATTGTTAGCTAAGGAGTCAGTTAATGCAAGATTAGGGAATGATATCTTGGAAGGGTCATCAAATGACCCCTTTTGAGTAGAACCTTGGAATAAAAAAGGGGCAGTCACATTGTTAGGAGTGTATTTCAGGCTCCCAAACAGTCAGTGGGCAATTAAGGAGCAAATGTGTAGTCAATTCATGAAGGCATGTAAAAATAACAGGGTAATTCTATTAGGGAATTTCAACTGCCCCACTATTAATTGGCATTTTCATTGTATTAAGTATTGAGTGAGGCAGATTCATACAGGAGAGCTTTTTATATCAAAGTTCTAGTGATCCTATAAGGGACTGTGCAGTGCTGGACTTAATTTATACATGAAGCCAGACACATGGTCAAGGTGACAATGGAGGAACATTTTCGTGATAGCAACTTAAACACTGTACACTTTAAGTTTGTTATGGAAAAGGAGAAAGATGGTCTACAAAATAGGTTTTAGATTGAGGGAAGGCAGATTTAACTCAAATGAGGAAGGATCTTGTGAAAACGATTGGAAGCAGCTACTTGAAGGTAAATCTACAGCAGGAAGTGGAAGATGTTGATCACATGATAGGAAAGATGTGATTGAACTGGACAGGGTGCAAAGGATGTCTGGAATGGAACATCTCATCTGTGAAGAGAGGCTGGATTAGTTTAGATTGTTTTCTGTGGAGCAAAGAAGGAACTGAAAGAAGTGTATAAGATCTTTAATGGCGTACAAAGTTAAAAATCACACAACACCAGGTTATAGTCCAACAGGATTATTTGGAAGCACTGGCTTACAGAATGCTGCTCCTTCATCAGGTGGTTGTGGAGTATAAGATTGTAAGGCACAGAATTTATAGCAAAGGTTTACAGTGTGATGTAACTGAAATTATATATTGAAGAAGACCTGGACTGTTTAAGTCTCAGTTTTTGGAGTGACCATGTTGGTTTCTGTTCTTTCATATGTAAATCCCAGAACATTTTTTAAAGTTACATTGTCAAGTGAATTTTTACAACAGGTGCCATGTCAACTCAGATAATGTATTGACGGTGTGAGATTAAAGTCTTTGTCTGTGCCCCAATGTTCAGACTGATTCTATTTCTGAAAAAGAGATTTACAATATCTTACATGGATTCATGCAGTTTTTGAGCAAAATGTAATTCTGCAAGTACAAATTCATCCCACAAATTTAGATGTGCGTGTGTGTGTCTGTGTGTTGGGGAGTGGGGGGTGTAGGAGTGTGTGTGTGCATGCATGCGAGTGTGTGTAGTGCAGTGGGGTCACCTATAGTGTGACATGAATCCAAGGTCTCATTTGGATACTGAACTTGGCTACATAAACACACGCATGCACGCTCACTCGCTCTCTCAAAAATACAAAGTGCTTGCGATAGGGTAGGTGAATTAACTGCAAATAGTTGTAAATGGGTATAATATAATTGTGATTACAGAGCCATTGCTGCAGGGTCACCAAGGCTGAGAACTTAACATTTTTTAGGAATGACAGGCAAATAGGTAAAAGAGATGGGATAGCTTTGTTAGTGAAAGATAAAATCTGTGCAGTTGTGAGAAGGGGTATTGCCACAAAAAATTTCAATGTAGAATCAGTCAGTATGGAGCTAAAAAGTACCAAGGCATGGAAAAATTTAATGGGAATTGTCTACAGGCTTCTCTAGAGTTGTGGACAGATAGGGGATGGCATTAAACAGGGACTTAGAGATCCATGCAACAGGGGTACTATAATGAGTTAATTAGTAATATGTTAGGTTTTTTTAGGATCTATATCATCATCCAAAATTCTGTATATTCTGGAGCAAACCCAGCAGATTGGAAGATAGCAAATGTAACTCCTTTATTTTAAAGAAAGGAAAGATGGAGAAAATAGGGAATTACAGATCGAGTTGCATCAGTATTGGGGAAAATGCTGGAATCTGTTGCAAAGATATGATGAAAGAGTACAAAGTTAACATGGATTTATGAAAGGGAAATATTTAATTAATTTAAGGAATCCTCTCACTTCATGCCTACGTACCAGTTCAAAAGGACTGAATCCAGTGGATGTATTAGGGGCAAACTGTAGTAAGAGAATGACTTTATCCTAATAATTAGGACATTCCTGACAATAGGGTCTAATCGTACTCTTTCAAGTTTGATGCCACTTTTCAACTGCTCCTTGAGGTTGTGGTTGATGAGCTGAAATTGTTTTATTTCCAGACTATTCCAGATTATTTCTTTGAATATTTGTGATGTCAGATTTGAACATCAATCTAATTATATCGCCTTGATAAATTGACATATTGTTAAAAAATCCAATTAGCTTTTCAAGTACCATTTTTGCCATAATTTGCTACAAAGGTACTGTCTAAGAAAATCTTGTTGAAATGACTGTAGTTGTTAAAAGATACTGATTTCCGCTGCTGATTTCAGGTAGTGAAACCAATGAAGACCAATGAAACTGGTATTGGAATTAAGGGATTAGTTTAATTGATGATTGGCATTTCCCTTCTATATGACATGTATGAAATGTCTAGAAAATTTAATGATATCTAAATGCAGTCTTGGCTAATTAAAATGTTTGGGTATTTTAGACTGTGATTTTATAATACCTTAAGTGACCTATTATTTGTGTTTTGTGAACCATTTGTAATATTTACATTACCCAGATGGCACTAAAGGTAAAGTTGCCATAGCCTCAGAAGATCATAGTATTGCTCTTTGATTAGAGCGATACATCTGATGGTGAGTTTGCCCTGAGTGTCACCGTGCTTCAGGCAAAAGGCAAAGTTGAAAAGTGAGATCTTTGCCATTGTAGAAATTGAACCTGTCCTGTTTGTGTCATTCTGCATCTTAAACTAACCAATCGAGCTAACTGACCCAGGCTGAATTGTCTGATTGACGACTTCCCATTTCACATCGGTTAGTCTTTGAGGTAATCTCCATTACTTCATATCCAGTAACTGCTGTCTTTTAAATATTAATGCTCAGGTATGGATTCTGATTCAATTTCTCTGTGGTCTGTATGATGCAACTCTCAACTCAAAATCATTCAGTTGCATTTCTGTTGAAGAAGGTAGGCGAAGCATATCAGTCTTATTCTCTCTACTTTTCTTTTAAGTGTCTGAAAATACTGTCAGATAACTGAAGTTTGTACCTTGTGCATTTTGCTTAGATTCTTCCTCTTCATTTCTAATGAGTCACAGCATAGTCAGGATACAATCCAGGATGTTCCTCAGGCTGAATTTCAGTTTCTTTAATGTGATCCAATGTCCTTTGTGAGGTCAATATTTTTGAACCAGCAATACTTTTAATACTTGTTAACATTCCTGATACAGCCTTTTATGAAGACTCCTTAGACATTGTTACCACTGCAAAAGGCTGCGTTTTAATTTCTAACACTTAGCTTTAGTACATGAGTATTATTACAATAAAAGCATTTTTCTATCACTTGTAGATTTTAAGCTAGCTCTTTTATTATTTTGCCAACTTTTTGTATGTCCCCTAAAACTAATAACTTTTTAATCGCAAGGTTTTCTATTTCTCCCATTTTTTTATTGTTTCCCATGGGTCCATTTTCCCACATGTAGCTGTCTGTGTGAGATATGAAAATTAACTGTTGGAATTGCTGCTCCCTGCATACTTTTTACTTGATGCTCATCTAAATACATCTTAAGGGTTGTTAGAGTACTATTTCTAAACTCTTCACCAATGTGATTTCCCTCAAGTTTTTCTCCAAACTTCAGTGACTAACATCACAGATCTCACAGCATTTCTTTTCTCTTTTGATTAGATTTCTTTTGTGTATCCCAAATTTTAATTGATAAGCTCCAGGGCCCAGCTCATAAGCATTCCATACTGTCTTGTTAACAATTTCATAGTCAACAGATTTGTAGGGATTCTGAAACGTTAACATCTTTTGGCCACTTCATCTTAGATTAGATTAGATTACATTACATTACAGTGTGGAAACAGGCCCTTCGGCCCAACAAGTCCACACCGAACCGCCAAAGCGCAATCCACCCATACCCCTACATTTACCCCTTCACCTAACATTATGGGCATTTAGCATGGCCAATTCACCTGACCTGCACATCTTTGGACTGTGGGAGGAAACCGGAGCACCTGGAGGAAACCCACACAGACACGGGGAGAACGTGCAAACTCCACACAGTCAGTCGCCTGAGGTGGGAATTGAACCCGGGTCTCTGGCACTGTGAGGCAACAGTGCTAACCACTGTGCCACCGTGCTTCATAGCTATCATTTCAAATGAGATCTATCTTTCGATTCCTTCCTCTGTTAATCTAGGCATTAACCATATTTTTCTTGTTAACCCAAATCCCTATTTGGAATCAGAATTACTGAGGTTGTTGATTTGCTCGCTGCTGGTAAGTATGTTTGTAGATGTTTCATCACCGTACTAGGTAACATCATCAAAGCGCCTCCGGTGATGTGTTGGTGTTCTGTCCCACTTGCTATTTACGTGTTCCAGTTTGCTAAGGCAGGTGGTATCATTTGCGGTTTTGTTTGTCAGTGATCGGTATATCGGTCTAACCCTATATATTTAGTAATGGAGTTCCAGGTTGAATGCCAGGCCTCCAGGAATTCCCATGGATATCTTGCTTTGGCTTGTCCTAGGATGGATACGTTATCCCAGTTGAATTGGTGTCCTCCTTTGTCTGTGTGTATGGACACAAGTGATAATTGATCATATCTTTTGGTGGCTAGTTGATGTTCATGTACCCTGATGGCTACTTTTCTTCCAGTTTTCCTTCTCTAATGCTTGTGGCAGTCTTTACACCGTACTTTGTATATAGTTCTGGTTGTAAGTTTGCTTACTGAGCTGGCAGGTTAATTTTCAGATGTTTAATCACCATGCTAGGTAACATCATCAGTGAGCCTTTCTATTTGTGTGTCTTGGTCTGTTAAGGTGGGTGATATCATTTCCGGTTCTTTTTCTAAGGGTTTGGTAAAAGGGATTGTTGTTCTCTTCTTCCTTGGTGAATGTTATGCTGGTGAGATAGAATAGAATAGAATAGAATAGAATTCCTATAGTGTGGAAACAGGCCATTTAGCCCAACAAGTCCACACTGACCCTCCAAAGATTAACCCATTCCCCTACCCTGTATTCACCCCTGACTAATGCACGTAACACTATGGTCAATTTAGCATGGCCAATTCACCTAACCTGCACATCTTTGGACCGTGGGAGGAAAGCCACGCAGACACAATGAGAATGTGCAAAGTCCACACAGACAATTGCCTGAAGTTGGAATTGAACCCATGTCCTAGGCGCTGTGAGGCAGCAGTGTGAACCAGTGAGCCACCGTGACACCCCTGAGGATATTGTTTGTGAGTTGACTTCACTTCCTAGACGTAATGGTCGAATGCAAGGCCAATGGTGAGCTCTAGACCACTGTGTACAGGAAGGCCACCCATACAGATCAAGTACTCAAGTATAACAGCAACCATCCCAACACCCACAAATGAAGCTGCTTCAAGCGAGCCACGACACACTGCAGCACCTCAGATCTAGAACATAGAAGAATACAGCGCAGTACAGGCCCTTTGGCCCTCGATGTTGCGCCGATCCAAGCCCACCTAACCTACACTAGCCCACTATCCTCCATATGCCTATCCAATGCCCGTTTAAATGCCCATAAAGAGGGAGAGTCCACCACTGCTACTGAACATAGAGAACATAGAACAATACAGCACAGAACAGGCCCTTCGGCCCACGATGTTGTGCCGAACATTTGTCCTAGCTTAAGCACCCATCCATGTACCTATCCAATTGCCACTTAAAGTTCGCCAATGATTCTGACTCTGCCACTCCCACAGGCAGCGCATTCCATGAACTCACGACTCGCTGAGTAAAGAACCTACCCCTAACATCTGCTCTATACCTACCACCCTTAATTTAAAGCTATGCCCCCTCATAATAGCTGACTCCATACGAGGAAAAAGATTCTCACTGTCGACCCTATCTAAACCCCTAATCATCTTGTACACCTCTATCAAGTCACCCCTAAACCTTCTTTTCTCCAATGAAAACAACCCCAAGTGCCTCAGCCTTTCCTCATACGATCTTCCTACCATACCAGGCAACATACTGGTAAACCTCCTCTGCACCCGTTCCAGTGCCTCCACATCCTTCCTATAGTATGGCGACCAAAACTGCACACAATACTCCAGATGTGGCCGCACCAGAGTCTTATACAACTGCAACATGACCTCAGGACTCCGGAACTCAATTCCTCTACCACGGGCGGCACGGCGGCACGGTGGCACAGTGGTTAGCACTGCTGCCTCACAGCGCCAGAGACCCGGGTTTAATTCCCAACTCAGGCGACTGACTGTGTGGAGTTTGCACGTTCTCCCCGTGTCTGCGTGGGTTTCCTCCGGGTGCTCCGGTTTCCTCCCACAGTCCAAAGATGTGCAGGGTCAGGTGAATTGGCCATGCTAAATTGCCCATAGTGTTAGGTTAAAGGGGTAAATGTAGGGGTAGGGGTATGGGTGGGTTGCGCTTCGGCGGGTCAGTGTGGACTTGTTGGGCTGAAGGGCCTGTTTCCACCCTGTAAGTAATCTAATCTAATAAAAGCCAGTACACCATATGCCTTCTTCACCGCACTATTTACCTGGGTGGCAACTTTCAACCCATCTTTTTGTTACTCTTACCAAAGTGAATCACCTCACACTTAGCTACATTGAACTCCATCTGTGCAAAGCCGAAGAAGAATACCTATACTGTGTATTCAAAAACAATGGTTACCCAAAAAGCATAGTCCGCCAGTACCTACACAACAGATTACTACAAGAAGACACAACATGTCCAGATACACTGGTCACCCTGCCATACGTCAAGGACATATCAGAAATGACCACCAGACTACTGCGACCCCTAAGTATCATGGTAGCCCACAAACCAACATGATTTGGAGATGACAGTGTACAAAGTTAAAAATCACACAATACCAGGTTATAGTTCAACAGGTTTAATTGGAAGCACGCTAGCTTTTGGCCAGCGCTCTGAAAGCTAGTGCTTGCAATTAAACCTGTTGGACTATAACCTGGTGTTGTGTGATTTTTAACTTCACAAACCAACAGCTACACTTATGGCAGCTACTGACATGTATAAAGGATCCCATACCCTCAACTAACAGAACTAACGTTATATACAAAATACTGTGTAAAAACTGCCACAAACATTACATGGGGCAAATTGGACGAAAATGAGCCATCAAGCGTACATGAACACCAACTAGGCACCAAAAGACATGATCAATTATCACTTGTGTCCATATACATGAACAAAGAATGACACCAATTCAACTGGGACATCCATTCTAAGATAAGTCAAACAAAGACATGGATGGGAACTCCTGGAGGCCTGACACTAAATCCGGAACTCTATTAACAATCATGTAGAGTTAGACCCCAAATACCAACCAGTAAGAAACAAAACCAGAAGTGATACTACACACCTCAGCAAACTGGGCCACATAAATAACAAGCGGGACAGAACACCAGCGCTTCACTGGAGGTGCACTGATTGTTATCTAGTACGGTGACGAAACATCTGTGAACAAACTTACCAACTCAGTGAGCAAGTCAACAACCTCATCCACAATCTGAGCTACAAATCTTCTCAAGAATTTTGACCAGAATTCCTATCTCTTCTTTCTTCCTTTTATTTAAACTTTTCTTCAACCCGTCATATTGTCTGAGCTGTCCCTTTCATTCAAACATTTTAAAATTCCATTGCCCTTTCCATTGCTCTTTCCATTGCTTTCTTTTTCTTGCTCCTCCCTTGCTAATTCAAACTTTCTCATTTTTTACTTCCATCTGTCTTTGTTTCTCTTTTCTTTCCATTCCCTACCCTTCCACTTCTCTGTTTTTTACTTCCCTTTTTTATATAGAACATTGCAGCGCAGTTTAAGCCCTTCGCCCCTCAGTGTTATGCTGACCTGAAGCCCATCTAACTTACAGTATTTCATTTTCATCCATTTGTCTATCCAGTGACCATTTAAATGTCCTTAAAGTTGGCGAGTCTGCTACTGTTACAGACAGGGCATTCCATGCCCCGAACGACTCTGAGTCAAGAAACTACCTCTGACATCTGTCCTAAAACTATCACTCCTCAATTTAAATCTATGCCCCCTCGTGCTAACCATCACCATCCGAGGAAAAAGGCTCTCACTGTCTGCACTATCTAACCCTCTGATTATCTTATATGTCTCAATTAAGTCACCTCTCAACCTTCTTTTTAATAAAAAAAGCCTCAAGTCCCTCAGCCTTTCCTTGTAAGACTTTCTCTCTATACCATGCAACATCCTAGTAAATCTCCTTTGAATCCTTTCCAAAGTTTCCACATCCTTCCTATAATGCAGTGACCAGAACTGTATGCAATACTCCAAGAATTTTGTACAGCTGCAGCATGATCTCATGGCTCGGAAACTCAATCCTTTTACTAATAAAAGCTAACACACCGTACGCCTTCTTAACAACCCTATCAACCTGGGTGGCAGCTTTAAGGGATCTATGTACATGGACACTGAGATCTATGCTCATCTACACTGCCAGGAATCTCACCATTAGCCCAGTACTCTGCATTCCTGTTGCTCCTTCCAAAGTGAATCGCCTCACACTAAGCTCCATTTGCCATGTCTCAGCCACGTCCGTGTTGAGTATACTATAAACCGACTGACTCCCACAGCTACCTATATTACACCTCTTCCCACCCTGCCCCCTGTAAAAACGCCATCCCATATTCCCAATTCCTCGCCTTTGCCGCATCTGCTCCCAGGCGGACCAATTCCAATACTGAACAACCCAGATGGCCTCCTTCTTCAAAGACCGCAATTTCCCCTCAGATGTGGTTGACGATGCTCTTCACCGCATCTCCTCCACTTCCCGCTCCTCCGCCCTTGAACCCAGCCCCTCCAATTGCCACCAGGACAGAACTCCACTAGTCCTCACCTACCACCCCACCAACCTCCAGATACATCGGATCATCCTTCGTCATTTCCGCTACCTCCAAATGGACCCCACCACCAAGGATATATTTCCCTCCCCACCCCTATCAGCGTTCCAGAAAGACCACTTCCTCCGCGACTCCCATGTCAGATCCACACCCCCCACCAACCCAACGTCCACTCCCGGCACCTTCCCCTGCAACTGCAGGAGATGTAAGACTTGCGCCCACACCTCCCCCCTCACCTCCCTCCAAGGCCCGAAACGAAACTTCCATATCCGCCACAGACTCATCTGCACCTCCACATAATCATCTATTGCATCCTCTGCACCCGATGTGGCCTCCTCTATATTGGGGAGACAGGCCGACTACTTGTGGAGCGTTTCAGAGAACACTTCTGGGACACCCGGACCAACCAACCCAACCACCCTGTGGCTCAACACTGCAACTCCCCCTCCCACTCCACCCACGATATGCAGGTCTTTGGACTCCTCCATCGCCAGACCACAACAACACGACGGTTGGAGGAAGAGCGCCTCATCTTCCGCCTAGGAACACTCCAACCACAAGGGATAGCCTGCTTGGCACACCCTCCTCATTCCTGCTCGAAACGTCGATTCTCTTTCTCCTTTGATGCTGCCTGACCTGCTGCGCTTTTCCAGCAACACATTTTTAAGCTCTGATCCCCAGCATCTGCAGTCCTCACTTTCTCCCAGATGGGATTTATCCAACGATTCTCTGGGAAGCTAGGGAGGAGATAGCAGAGCCTTTGGCTTTGAAATTTGAGTCATCATTGTCTACAGGTTTAGTACCAGAGGACTGGAGAATTGCGTATGTTGTGCCTTTTTCAAGAGGAGCAGTAGAGATGACCCAAGTAATTATAGACCAGTGAGCCTTACTTCTGTTGTAGGAAAGATTTTGGAAAGGATTATAATAGATAAGATTTATAAGCATCTCGCAATCAACAATTTAATTTCAGATAGTCAACATGGTTTCGTCAAGGGCAGGTTGTGTCTCACAAACCTCACTGCATTTTTTGAGAAGGTGACCAAGCATGTAGGTGAGGGTAGTGCAGTTGACGTGGCATACATGGACTTCAGTAAAGCCTTTGATAAGGTTCCACATGGTAGGCCGTTGGAGAAAATGCAGAGGCATGGGATTGAGGGTGATTTAGCAGTTTGGATTAGAAACTAGCTTTCTGGAAGAAGTGGTGGTTGATGGAAAATATTTCGCCTGGAGTCCGGTTAGTAGTGGTATGCCACAAGGATCTGTTTTGGGACTACTACTGTTTGTCATTTTAATAAATGACTTAGACGCATGCAGAGGTGGATGGATTAGTAAATTTGCAGATGACACTAAAGTCAGTGGAGTAGTGGACAGTTTGGAAGAATGTTACAGGTTACAGGGGGAACTTGGATAAACTGCAGAATTGGGCTGAGAGGTGGTATTGGAGTTCAATGCAGCTAACTGTGAGGTGATGCACTTTGGAAAGAACAACAGGAAGGCAGGGTACTGGGTCAGTGGAAAGATTCTTGGTAGTATGGATGTGCAGAGGGATTTTGGAGTTCATAGATCCCTGAAACTTGCCACCCAGGTTGATAGTGCTGTTAAGAAGGCATACAGTGTGTTGGGTTTCATTGGTAGAGGGATTGAGTTCCAGAGCCGCAATATCATGCTGCAACTATACAAAATGCTGGTGTGGCCACACTTGGAATATTGTGTACAATTTGGGTGCCCATATTACAGGAAGGATGTGGAAGCTTTGGAAAAGGTGCAGAGGAGATTTACCAGGATGTTGCCTGTTCTGAAGGGAAGGTCTTGTGAGGAAAGACTGAGAGGGTTGGATCTGTTCTCATTGCAAAGAAGAAGGCTAAGAGGTGATTTTATAGAGGCGTACAAGATAATCAGAGGATTAGATAGGATAGATAGTGAAAGTCTTTTTCCTAGGATGATGACGTCAGCTTGTACGAGAGGGCATAACTACAAATTGAGGTGTGGTAAATTTGAGACAGATGTTAGAGGCAGGTTCTTTATGCAGAGAGTGGTAAGGGCGTGGAATGCCCTACTTGCTAATGTAGTCAACTCAGCCACATTAGGGAGATTTAAACAATCCTTAGATAAGCACATGGATGATGATGTGTAGGGGCACGAGCTGAGAATAGTTTACAGGTCGGTGCAACACCGAGGGCCGAAGCGCCTGTATTGTTCTATGCTCTATATTTCTCTGGGGATACGCTGGCCATTATAAAACCCATCAACTCCCACAGTTATCTTGGAAATACATCCTCACACCCTGTTTCCTGTAAGGACTCAAGTCCATTCTCCCAATTTCTCTGTCTTCTTCGTATCTGTTCTGATGATGCAGCTTTCCACAGTTGGACCTTGGACTTGATCAAGCCTTTTCCTCAGCTGAGGATTCCCCACAAGCATGGTTGACAGGGCTTTTAGCCTTATCCGACCTATCTCCTCTGCTGCCTCAGCCCTTCACTTCCCTCCACATCAACAGTAGGGACCCTCTTGTCCTCACTTTCCACCTCATTGGCCTCTGCATCTCAAGCATCATAAACTGCCATTTTTACTACGTTCAGTGAGATGTCATCACCAGACACAAATTCCCTTTCTATTATTGAAAGCATTCTATAGGGATCATTTCCTCCAGGACTCTCTGGTCCACTCTTTCTCCACTGCCAACACCTCCTCACACCCTTAAGACACCTCCCTATGCAATCGCAGAAGATGCAATGCGTACCCTCCTATCATCCAAGGCCCCAGGTACATCTTCCAGGTGAAGCAGCAATTTGCCTGCATTTCATTCAATCTTATCTTCTGCATTCACTGCTCACAATGCAGCCACCTCTACACTGGGGAGACAAAATGCAGACTGCATGACATTTAGCAGAAAACATATGTTCTGTCTGTAAAAATGACCCTGAACTTCCAGTTCCTTGTCATTTCAAGATACTACCATGTCTCCCATGCCAGCATTTCTGTCTCAGGCCTGTTGCAGTGCCATAGTGAAGCTCCATGTGAGCTGGAGGAACAACACCTCTTCTGCTTGGCCAGCTTCTAGCCTTCAAGACTGAACATCAAGTTTAACAATTTTAGAGGTGACAATCACCCATCCTTGTCTTATCACTTAATGTGCAGGAAATGAGGACTGCAGATGCTGGAGATCAAAGTCGAGAGTGTGTTGCTGGAAAAGCACAGCAGGTCAGGCAGCATCCGAAACTTAACCTAACTACCCCAGTTATTGCAACAGTACAGCCAATCTGTTTTCAACTATTCATAGTCCCCATATCTAGCTTCTCTTCTTCCCTGGCCGACTGTAAACAACCCTTTGTCTGCTGACTTTTGTTTTCTCTCTCACTCTCTCTCACTCTCTCTCACTCTCTCTCACTCTCTCTCA
>NC_057745.1:36440115-36445368 GCF_004010195.1 Chiloscyllium plagiosum
TCACACTCTCACTCTCTCACTCTCTCACTCTCTCACTCTCTCACACTCTCTCACTCTCTCACTCTCACTCCTCTGCTCCTTCTCACCTTGCCTCTATCCCTTCACTCCACCCCTCAGCTTAAATATCAGCAACTTTTCGGAGCCGCTTCTACTTTGGAAGAAGGGTCACGCAACTCGAAATGTTAACTCTGTTTTGTCACCACAAATGCTGCCAGATGTACTGGGTTTTTCCAGCAATTTTGTTTGTTTCAGATCTGCAATAGCCGCAGTTCTTAGTTTTCTTTTATTGTTTTAAATAAATACTTTGTATCATCTTTATCAAGGCAGAATCTGCTGTCACAAACAGAATGAAAAAGAAGTCTGGCTATATTTAAAATCAGCAAGAAACCTGGACCAGCTGAGATACATTCAGAAAGCAGAAGAAATGGGAAGGAAATTCTGAGGCAGTGATGTTAATTTTTCAAACCTCTTTAAGTCCACAGATGGTGCCAGAGGATTGAAGTATTGTAAATGTTGTGCCCCTGTGCAAGCTAAAACCTAGCAACTGCAGACCAGTCAGCATGACCCTGGTGATGGGAAAGCAAAGAACAAAGAAAATTTACAACCCAGGAACAGGCCCTTCAGCCCTTCAAGCTTGAGCCGATCCAAATGTACTGTCTAAACCTGTCAGTCAATTCCTAAGCATTTGTATCCCTCTGCTCCCCACCTTCTCATGCATCTGTCCAGACGCATCCTAAATTAATCTACCGTGCCTGCCTCTACCACCTCTGCTGGCAACAAATTCCAAATGCCCACCACCCTCTGTGTGAAGTACTTGCTGCGTGTATCTCCCTTAAACTTTCCACCTCTCACCTTGAAAGCATGACCTCTGGTTATTGAATCCTTCACCCTAGGAAAAAGCTTGTCTCTATCCACCCTGTCTATACCCTTCATGATTTTGTAAACCTCAATCAGGTCCCCCCCCTAGTGAAAATAAACCTAACCTACTCAATCAAGTTATGTTTTAACATGACTTGCCTGCTCTTATACTCAGTATCCCGTCCAATGAAAGCAAGCATACTATATGCCTTCTTGACCACTCTATCCACCGATGCAGCAACCTTCAGGGTACAATCGACCTGCACTCCCAGATCTCTCTGCCCATCAACTTTTCCCAAGGCTCTTCCATTCATTGTATAATTCACTGTAGAATTAGACTTGCCTAAATGCATCACCTCACATTTGGCTGGATTGAAAACCATCTGCCACTTTTCCACCCAACTCTCCAGTCTACATATATCCTCCTGTATTCTCTGACAATCCCTTATGCTTTCTGCTACTCCACCAATCTTCGTGTCATCTGCAAACTTACTGATCAGACCAACAATGCCCTCTTCCAGATCATTTATGTATATTACAAACAACAGTGGCCCCAATACTGACCCCTGTGGAACGTTACTGGTCACCTTTCTCCATTTCGAGAAACTCCCTTTAACTCTGTCTCCTGTTGCTCAACCAGTTCTTTATCCACCAAGCTGGAACACCCTGCACGCCATGTGGCTTCACTTTCTCCATTAGTCTACAATGGGGAAACCTTATCAAAAGCCTTACTAAAGTCCATGTATATGACATCAACAGCCCTTCCTTCATCTAACAACTTGGTCACTTCCTCGAAGAACTCTATTAAGTTGGTAAGGCACGATCTCCCCTGCACAAAACTATGTTGCCTATCACGGATAAGCTTTAACTATTGTAAGGCAGTATGGATTTATTAAATGTAAATCCTCTTTAACTAATTTGATCCAGTATTTTGGTGGTACTGCCAAAAGAATGTGATGACAATGAGATTGATATGGTGTCATCATTATTTGTGCCTCAGTTTGTGGTTGATGACTACTCAAGCCCGTGAGATTCTGCCATTGGTAAACATGTGACTGACCAGCTGTTTCTCAACACAAATCTTTGGGCAAATGAGGCTAGATGTTCACAAGGTAATGGAATGCAGACTGCTTAATTTTCTTCCTTCTTCTCTTTCTTAGCTGCAGATCTGCCTCAACATTAAGACATTTGGATTAAAAACGTGATGTAGTTTGATGGCCAAGGTATCACAATTATCAATATTGATAGCAAGCTCCTCTTGGTTAATAATATCCACATTGCAGTGTTTCAATGAGAGCTTCAGAATGTCTTTGAAAGAAGACTATTTGAGAGTAGATCATTTGAGAGACCATTTGAGGGTTTCACGCCATCCTTCCGACAGGAGGGAGATCAGAATTGCACACAGTATTCCAAAAGTGGCCTAACCAATGTCCTGAACAGCCGCAACATGACTCAATACTCTGACCAATAAAGGAAAGTACAGTAAATGTCGTCTTCACTATCCTATTTACCTGAGACTCCACTTTCAAGGACCTATGAACCTGTACTCCAAGGTCTCTTTGTTCAGCAACACTCCCCAGGACCTAACAATGAAGTATACAAGTCCTGCCCTGATTTGCAGCACTCACATTTATCTAAATTAAACTCCAACTACCACTCCTCAGTCCATTGGTTCAGCTGATCAAGATCCCGTTGTACTTTGACGTAACCTCCTTCGCTGTCCACTACATGTTCAATTTTGATATCATCTGCAAACTTACTAGCTATACCTCCTATGTTCACATCCAAATCATTTATATAAATGATGAAAAGCAGTCTTTGATGTAAAACATACTGCTATACTTTGTAGACAGCATAGCTCAATTGATGTTGATTTTCCCATCTTTCTTTTGAGAGAGGTGTGGGCAGTGCACAATACATTGCAGACTCTTGCCTGTAACATATATGGGAGGTACAAAATGAAAAATCATGCAACACCAGGTTATAGTCCAACAGATTTATTTGGAAGCACTAGCTTTCGGAGCGCTGCTCCTTCATCGGGTGGTTGTGAGTATATGGGAGGTGAACATTTGACTGACCAGATCTGGGCTGATATAGATTTTGTTTGGCAACATTTAAGATTAGATTAGATTACTTACAGTGTGGAAACAGGCCCTTTGGCCCAACAAGTCCACACCGACCTGCCGAAGTGCGACCTGCCGAAGCGCAACCTACCCATACCCCTACATTTACTCCTTCACCTAACACTATGGGCAATTTAGCATGGCCAATTCACCTGACCTGCATATCTTTGGACTGTGGGAGGAAACCGGAGCACCCGGAGGAAACCCACGCAGACACAGGGAGAATGTGCAAACTCCACACAGTCAGTCGCCTGAGGCGGGAGTTGAACCCAGGTCTCTGGCGCTGTGAGGCAGCAGTGCTAGCACTGTGCCACTGTGCCGCTCACTGTGCCTCTGTGACTAGTTGGCAATTTCATCAACAGATGCCCAAGGGAAAGACAATGGAATGAGGACATGCCACAATCCAAAGGACTAGCCACGTTACCATACATCAAGAACATGTCTGAACTGACAGCCAGACTACTACGGCCACTAGGACTCATAACAGCACACAAACCAACAGCCACTCTCAGACAACAACTCACCAGGACAAAGGACCCGATACCCAGCATGTGCAAAACCAACGTAGTGTACAAAATCCCATGCAAGGACTGCACAAAACACTACATAGGACAAACAGGAAGACAGCTAACAATCCGTTTCCATGAACACCAACTAGCCACGAAACGATACGATCAGCTATACTTAGTAACCCCACAAGCAGATGACAAGCAACATGAGTTCGACTGGGACAACACTACTATTATAGGACAAGCCAAACAGAGAACAGCCAGGGAATTCCTAGAGGCATGGCACTCATCCACAGATTCTATCAACAAACACATTGAACTGGACCCAATATACCGGCCACTGCAGCGGACAACCGGAACTGACAGCCGGAAGCGGCAGAGATAAACCACTATAAATGCCAGAGGAAACATCATAAAAGTGCTTCACAGGAGGCTCCCAAGCACTGAGGATGTCACCTAGACAGGGAACGAAACGTCTGCAACACAAATTCCCAGCTTGGCGAACAGAACCACAACAATGAGCACCTGAGCTACAAATTTTCTCACAAACTTTGAACACCTACGGGCGAGAGACGCTAAGACAAGCCAGGAAATGGGAATCCTGTGCCAACCGCCTAAGCGCCACGTACGAACAACTCCGATTCCTGCACGAATGCCGAAAGAATCGAATCCTTCCACAGACCACCAGTCAACAACCCACAAGCAGAGACACAGCCAGACAGAACAGATTCAGGATGATCCAGGTAATGATTACAGACGCACACAACAGACTACACAAATACAGACAAGAAATTACACACCAAAAATCATTAATTTCAAAAAACACCAATCAGGAATGGACCCGGACCATAGAACAGGCTGTCACCATAGGACAGAACAAGACCACACACCGCAAAAAAACGGCACTAAAAGAAAAAATGGCCAAACTAACACACAACAGAGAGGACACCACAACACACACCTGGGTTAAAAACCTCTCCCACAGACAGCTCACAGACACGGAAGGAACAGTACTAGCCAAGGGACTCAACTATAACCACAGGGACGCCAAGACAGCAGACTTCCTAGCAGCACTAGAATGCACTCAGAAACAATGGACTGACAGAAGAGACACAACAAACAGTGAGACAAAGTATCGTACCCCTGATTACAAGGAAAAGACAAACACGCAAGCACAACACCAAGGAGAGGGAAGCACTAAAAACACTAAGAAATGATAAGAACATAATCATACTACCAGCAGACAAAGGCAGAATAACAGTCGTCCTGGACAAAGCAGAGTACATCCAAAAAGCGCAACAACTACTTGCAGATACCAACACCTACCAAAAGAGAGAGTTTGACCCCACCCCACAGCTCACCAATAGGATAAACATCACATTGAGGAACCTGCAAAAAAACGGACAGATTTGACCTACAGAGAATGAAACCTGAAAGCAACACCACCCCCAGATTCTATGGACTACCTAAAGTGCACAAACCAGACATCTCACTCAGACTTATCATATCGCTATCAGGGACACCATCACACAAACTGCCTAAAGAACTACAACAGAAACTGAAACACCTGATCAGTGGATCCAGACACTCTATACAGTCAACACAAGAATTCTTGGACATCATCAGAAATATACATATAGAAAAGGAAGAAACTATGGTCTCATTCGATGTAACGACACTGTTCACCTCTATCGACAAAACCCTAGCCAGAGAAACAATAGCCAACCTGCTGGACATACAGAACAGACAACAAGACTGGGAAC
>NC_057745.1:36445971-36476317 GCF_004010195.1 Chiloscyllium plagiosum
GCACAAAACACTACATAGGACAAACAGGAAGACAGCTAACAATCCGTTTCCATGAACACCAACTAGCCACGAAACGACACAACCAGCTGTCCTTAGTAGCCACACACGCAGATGACAAGCAACATGAGTTCGACTAGGACAACACTACTATTATAGGACAAGCCAAACAGAGAACAGCCAGGGAATTCCTAGAGGCATGGCACTCATTCACAGATTCTATCAACAGACACATCGACCTGGAACTGACAACCAGAAGCGGCGGAGTCAAACCACTATAAATGCCGGAGGAAACATCACAGAAGCGCTTCACAGGAGGCTCCCAAGCACTGAGGATGTCACCTAGACAGGGGACAAAACGTCTGCAACGCAAATTCCCAGCTTGGCGAACAGAACCACAACAGTGAGCAGCAATGCTGCAGTCATCTGATTATTAAATCATGTCGGTCTGTGTTTGTCAGTTTAATTTTGGCATGGACGTGACTGAGGTTTTGTCTCGGCAGCATTTCATATTCACACCAGAGGACAGTTGAATGATGGTGAGGTGAATAGCCATTGTCAGGTGAATTGTAAATGGTTTGGGGTTTTCAGAGAAACTTACTTGACATCCAATCAGATTTTGAAAGTGTTTCAAATCTCTCATGAAATGCAATTGCTTCATATAATTGTGAAGCAGTTTCAGGATTATAATGAAGTTTCTTAGGCATTGAAATCTCTGGAGTGCTGTCTACAAAGCTGCATAATTTACTGTGTCCATTGCTCTGGTCAGGTCAATGAATGCAATAATGAGTAGCTGATGATCTCAATTTTGTTTTGGATTTGTCTGGCCACAAAGACAATGTTGGAAATTCCTTGGGAAGGTCTAAAGCCATGCTGTCTTTGGAGGATTTTTTCAGCCACAAGAAGTAGATGATTTGGGAGAATGCGGGTCAGGATCTTCTCTACAATTAACAAGAATGTATGCATCTTTTTCAGGGCACAGTCCTCCTACCATTCTCATATTTTTCATTAGCATCCAATTTCTTAATTGTAGTGAAGTTATTTCACAATTTATTCATGTTCCAGGGGAGGCGATGACCAAGTGCTATCATTGCTGGAATGCTAATCCAGAGATCCAGGGAATGTTCGGGGATCTGGGTTCAAATCCTACCACGAAAGATGGTGGAATTTGAATTCAATAATAATCTGGAATTGAGAGTCTAATCCACCTTTGTCAAGTATTGACAAAAACCCATCTGGTTCACTAATGTCCTTTAAGAAATGAAACTGCCATCCTTACCTGGTCTAGCCTACATGTGACTTCAGACCCAAAGCAATGCAGTTGACTCTTAGCTGTCCTCCGGGCAATCAGGGATGGGCAATAAATATTGGCCTAGCCAGCAACACCTTTATCCTGTGAATGAATAATAAAAGAATGCTTAAAGCTTGAAACCAGCTTCATATTCTTTCCACAACATAATTTAGCTCCATTCTTGAAAACAGTTACTGTTGTTACATTTCTGAAATTGATTGTAAAATCATAGAATCCCTGCAATGCGGAAACAACTGAGTCCACACTGACCATCTGAAGAGCATCCCACCTGGACAGCCTTCCCCCAAATCCCTGTAACCCTAAATTTCCCATGGCTAATCCACCCAGCCTACATATGTGGACACTATGAGTAATTTAGCATGGCAAATTCACCTAACCTGCACATCTTTGGACTGTAAAATGAAGCTGGAGCACCTGTAGAAATCCATTCAGACATGGGGAGAATGTACAAACTCCATGCAGACTGTCACCCAAGGTAGGAATCGAACCTGGATCCACTGTGCCGTGATGGTGATGAGACTTCTGTATTCTCACAAATTCATAGGAGGAGTGTATGGAGTCTTGATGTGATCAAAAGCCTTCAGCTAGAATACCTTTTTACCCTTGGGTTTGTTAGTGTCTCTGTCTGCTTGATTGCCTTTTGCAGCTCTTCAAGGGATGGTGGTTCACTCAATTATTTTGCCACAGAATCTTGAGATACCTTGGAGACTATAAGCTGGCATTTTGGATTCACAGCTGATTTGTTGTTAAATATGTTCTCTCCTACATTGACAGATGACATCAGCATTCTTAAGACAAATATCATCCCGTGAGGAGAGGGTATTTAGCCCATTTCACTTTGTTCTGTAGATGGCCCTGATGGCTTCAAAAAAGCTTTTTTATATCATTATGGTCAGCATATTGTTGGACCTCTTTGGCTCCCTTTTTCCACCAGTAAAATGCTAAAATATGTGTCCTTATGGTATGCAAACAAACAGCCTTCATTGTCTGGAAGAATAGTCAAAAGTCACAAGTCAAGAGGGTATCCTCTTAAAACTACTATCTAATGCTCGAAATTCCTACTGTAGGATCTCATATCTGTTTCTACCCATGTCATTGGTACTAATATGTACCACTGGCAGTTGTCTTCCCTCTTCATCCATGATGCTGGCACCAGTGAGGTAACATTTGAATGTGTCCTTTATGAGCATAGAACTGTTTGTCACTTCTTATAATTGAGTGCCCTGTCGCTAAAGCTCTCCCAGTCTTCTTCCTCTCCTGCAGTGCAGCAGAATCAATCGTGGTGTCACAGACTTGGCTGTTGCTGCATTCCCCTAAGAGGCCATCCCCCATAACAGTATTCAACGTGGCATATCTGTTTGAGAGGGAATTGGCCACAAGGGACTCCTTTTCTACCTGCCCTTGCCCACTAGTCTTCTTTATGTTTGAAAATTACCGTAAGCTTTGATATTGTTGAATCAGCCAGGCAAGCTGCTAACACTGTGAATTCTGTCTTCCCATGTCCTGTGATTTTCACTAGAACGGTTCTGGAACTTCTCCACTCCACAGTTTGACTGAAGGGCATTTCAAAATTCATGCATACTGCAGATGTGGCATAATGGGTACTTAATGTTTTTTTGCCACTGCCTGATCATGGTCCCTGAAAACTGATATTATTAGTTTCCAAACCTTTTGGTAGTCTGCAAACAATCTTAGTTATCTGCTGCAAGACTAGGCATTTTTGTTCCATAAGGTTATTCTAAAAACCTTTCTGGACTCAGGCTTGATTTGACTGATTTAAGTGACATTGAATTCTTGATGGTCATGTAACAATCCAGATGATTTTTGAGCACTTGTTCCATGTGTTACTTCTGATTAGGTAGTTACTGATCCCTGATTGTATTGTGCTGTTGGTCTTGAGCATCATCTTCAGTATGGATTCATTTTACCTCTATTCTAACATCAATCTTTCACTAATAGCATTTCTTTGTTACTTAAGTAATATGATATTTTAGCTACTGTTAAGATTTCTAGCTTAAGGCCAGCTTCATATTTAATTCCTTTTCCAGAGAGTCAATCTCTGTTGTTTGCTACATGTGGTCTGCTCTATGTGAATGTATCTAAATTCGTAAGCATGCTTTATCCATTGTGTGGACTTATAGGGTAAATAAAGAATTATATCAAAAGTTTAAAATTGAGGCCTAATGTGAGTATAGTGTTTCTCAAGAGAAAGAGTATCTATGCACCAAGTATAGACCTAAACATGATTTTTGGCACTAAAAAGATGGTGTTGTGTTGTATAAATCATGATTCACGGTATGTTAGTGAACTAGACTTGACTGTAAAGGATACCATTTCAAAATCTGCAAATGACCAACCATGGAAATAATATGAACTGTGGGGAGGTAAGAGATAAACGTCAAGAGGACATAAGATAGCTGAGTGGAACATTGCATATAAAATTCAACGCAGAAAACTGAAGTGATTCATTTTGATAGGCAGAACAAAGAGAAGCAATACAAAATATAGAAGAAAATTCTCGACAAGATTTGTAGCTCTGGTTGTGGATGAAGTCGTGGATTTGTTCCCCGAGCTGATGTGTTTTTCTGCAAATGTTCGTTGCCCTGCTAGGTGCTCACTGATGATGTCACCTAGCAAGGCAATAAAATATTTGCAGAAAAACAATTCAGCTTGGCCAACAAATGCCCGACTTCATAGAAGACAATATCCATCCAGAATGCACTAATCATTGAATATGGCAGGGCAAATTGACAAAGTAAATAAATTGGCAGATGGGCACCTGGAATTTATAAAAAGAATTATACAGCCGAAAAGGAAGGAACATAAAATGAACTTTTAAAACGCGACTTCAGCCTTAACCTGAGAGGTTTGGTCAGGTCTGGACATTGTAGTGTAGAAAGATATTAAGATATTAAAATGTGCATATGAAGATTCACAAGAATGGTTCTGGGGAACTTTTGACACATGGAAAAAATGGATGCAGTCCTGAGAGATGGGAGGTCGAGTGGGGATTTTATAGAATTGCTCAAAATTATTAGTATAGCAACTATTCACTTGGCAGAAAAGTTGAAAACTAATTTAAAGTGAATGACAAAAGAACTAAAGAGTATTATAGGTAAGACAGAGGAGTTAAGGATGTGGATTGACACATGAAATTGTGGTATTGCCATCACAGAGACATGGTTAAGGACTGGCAATCAACGTTCTGGATTATAGAGTCTTCAGTCAGGACAGAGCAGGATGTTAAAGAGATGTTATTGCATTATTAGTTGAGGAGTCAGTTACTGCAGTAAATAGGGGCAATAACTTGGAAGGGTCATCAAATGAAGCTTTGTGGGTAGACCTCAGGATTAAAAAGCAGGCAGTCACATCATTATGAACAAATTATAGGTCCACAAACAGTCATGGGGCTATTGAGGATCAGATATGTAGACATTTCACTGAGGTATGTGAAAATAATGGGATAGTTATATTAAGGGATTTCAACTTAGCCAACATTATTTGGGGTAGTCATAGTATAAAGTGATTAGAGGTGGCAGATTACTTGAAATTACTTGTTTTTTATATCACCCTATAAATGGTCTTACAAGGGACAGTACAAAGCTGAACCTAATTCTGGGGAATTAAGCTGGGGAAATTGCCTTGGGGAAGAATGTTAGCCATAGCAACAACACTGTGTTTCAGGTATGTTGTGGAAAAGGAGAAAGATGGTCTGCAAAGAAATGTTTTGGAACAGAAGAAGGCATATTTTACTAAAACAAGGAAGAATTTCATCAAAGTAGACTAATAACAGCTATTTGAGAGTAAATCTACAGTAGAAAACTGGGAGGTATTCAGAATGAACTGGGGAGAATACACACTCGGTGTGTTCCTTTTAGGGTGTTACCAACAAGCCCAGCGAACCCTACGTGTCTAGGAATGTTGAGGACTGGATTAAAAACGAAAAGAGAACTGTATAACAACAGCAAAGAATCAATGGATGCCATAGTGGAGTATAGAAAGTCAGAGGGATCTTAGGAAAGTAATGAGGAGAGCAAAGTGGTAGCATGAAAACATTAGTGGACAAAATTAGGGAGAATCCCAATATCCTCTGCAAGTATATGACGGGGAAGAGGGTAACTGAGGATCCACTCACTGCGGACCGAGGAGGCAATCTGTGTGTGGAGCAGGAGGACATTGGTACAGTGTTACATGAGTACTTCTTATCTGACTTAATTCAGGCGAAGGAGAATAAAAGATGAGTGTATATTTAGTGCAGTTTTAGTGGTGCAGGTTTGATGGGCTGAAGGACCTCTTCAATATTCTATGGTTCTGTGACATGAGGGAAAACGGTTTCATGCGTGAGCAGTTAGGATCTGGAATACACTGCCTGAGAGGATATGGAGGTAGTTTCATTTATGGCTTTTTAAATGGAATTGGGTAATTATCTGAGAAGAAGACAATTTCAGAACTAACAGGAAAGGGTGGGGTGGCTGTGATGAACTGTATTGCTCTTGCACAGAGCAACATAGAAACAAGAGGTTATGTTCTGCAGGAAAGATCCACATGTGAGTTTTGGGTCATAGAGTCAAACAAGGTGGAAATAGGTCTTTTGGCCCTACTGTCCATAACAGCCAGGTTTCCTAAACTGAATTGGTCCCATTTGCTTGTGTTTGGCCTATATCCCTCTAAACCTTTCCTATCCTGTCCAAATGTCTTTATGTGTTGTAACTGCCTCTACCACTTCCTCTGGTAGCTTCTTTCATATACACATCACACTCCATGTGAAAAAAGATGCCTTCAGTACCCTTTTAAAGCTATTCCATCCCACCTAAAACCTCTGCTCTCTAGTTTTGGACTCCCCTAACCTGGGAAAATTACCATTCATCTTATGTATATCCCTCATGATTTTATAAACCTCTAGAAGGTCACTCCTTAGCCTCCTACTCTCCAGGGAAAAAAAGTCTCAACCTATCCAGCCCCTCCTTATAACTCAAACGTTCCAGTATCTGTTAGATCCTTGTAAAATTTATTTGCACCTTTTCCAGTTTAATAACATCCTTCCTATAGCAGGGATGTGCATGATTAAGACTATTGTTAGTGTATGTGTAATGAGGGCCGCTTATATGTGCCTGATGACATGCTAGCATGCATGTGATGAAGACAGTTTAGTTAGGGTAGGTAAGATGAAAACAGTTTAGTTCTTGTGTGTTTGATGAAGACTGTGTCATTAGGACGTGTGTGATGAAGACAGTTTGGTCAGGGTTCATGTGATGAAGTCAGTTTAGTTAGTGTGTGCGTGATGAAGACGGTGCGTGTGATGAAGGCAATGTAGGGTGTATCTGATGAAAACATTTTAGTATGTGCATGAGGGACACAGTTTAAGATGTGTTATGAAGACAGTTTAATTAGTGTGAGCGTGATGAAGACAGTTTATTTCGGAATTGTGATTCATTGGTAATATTTAATTCATTCGATTTTCTTATTTATTTTCCTGAATCAGAATGGCTTAAATTTGCTTCTCTGTGCTGCCCAAAGAGGCCATATAAAGATTCTTGAGTTTATTATGGAAGATCTGGAAGATGTGTGCCTGGACAAAGCTGACAATGTGAGTATTATTTTACCGTTGTAGATTTTAGGATGAATTTTACAAATTTAAGAGTGTAACATTATGTGGCAAGATCCAATATTTGGATTTCTGATTTGAATATCATAGGAATCATTTGGTGAATTTCTAATGTCATATGTGATTTTCTGAATTCCGATGCCTGAGCCCATATTGTTGATTTCTTTGTAACTTCCATCAGCCCTACAACACTCTTCTGTGTTTTTCCATAGCATCCTCTACATCTTTCATTTGTGGTCATCCCTTCAGTTGCTTAAGCGTTCAGCTTAGAGATTCCATCGCAAAGTTATGTGAGCCTCCACCTATCTAACTTCCTTTAAGATAAAAGCAAGTTGAAGAAGATTAGAGATTTAGAGTAATGTGGATTACTCAGGCTTCCAGGATTTTGATCCAGCGACAGTTCTGGAATACCAATATATTTAAAAGTCCGGATGGTGAGAAGCTTGAAGAGAGGCTTAGAGAGGAATCATAAAATCCCGATAGTGTGAAAGCAGGTCATTTGGCCCATTGAGTCCTCTCCAGTCCTCCAAAGGGCATCCCACCCAGACCCATTCCATCCCCATAACTGTACATTTCCCATGGCTGATCCATTTAGCCTGCACATTCCTGGACTGTGGGAGGAAACTGGAGCACCCAGAGGAAACCCATGCAGACGTGGGGAGAATGTTCAAACTCCACACAGGCCTGAAGCTGGAATTGAACTCGTGTCACTAATCACTGAGCCTGGTGGTTGCTGATGGTGGTTCCCATGTATCTGTTGCCCTTGTCCTTTTCAATAGAATTGTTTGTTAAGTTCATTAGGCCGGACAGATGGCTCAGGTTACCATGAAGGACTATCCTCGTCAACCTTGCCCCTCAAGTTAAACTACCACCAGTTGTCTCTCTGTTTGAGAGAGCAGTCTGTGGTCCAGTAGGACTATGGAGACTTTACCTTTTACCTCTACCTCCTAGATGGAAGTGGTTGTGGATTTTGAAGGTACTATCTCAGGATCTTTGGTGAATTCTGCAGTGCATCTTACTGATGGTGCACACTGCTGCTACTGAGTGTCAGCGGTGGAGGGAATTGATGTTTGTGGATCTGTTTGTGCAATTAACAGGTTGCTTTGTCCTGGATGGTGTCAGACCTCTTAAGTATTGTTGGAATTGCACTCTTCCAGGTAAGTGGGGAGTATTTCATCATGCTCCTGACTTGTACCTTATAGATGGTGGACAGTTTTGAGGAGTCAGGAGATGAGTTACTCACTGCAGTATTACTAGCCTCTGACCTACTGTTGTAGTCATTTTATTTATAAAGTGAATCCAGTTGATTTTCTGGTCAATGGTAACTCTCAGGATGTTCACAGTGATGGATTCATTGATGGTAAAACTATTGAATGTCAAGGAGCAGAGTGTGGAGTATGTCTTATTTGTTAGAATCCTTGCTAGATTTTCATTATTTTCAATTTTATCTTTTATCAATTTTACTTTGGAGTGGTGAGCTGGGAATTCTGGGCTGAAGATGCCCTTTGAACTTTGTGAAACAGCTTATGGTAAAAGGTAAAGAACAGATCAAACAAACTTATGTTTGTTGGTGAGGCCATGCCTGAGATTACTTGCAGGCTAATATTTGTTCAAAAGGTTTGTACAGACACAGCAACCCTGGGAAGAGCATTACATTTAACTGGATAGCAGAAGTTTGCTATTAATGAGGTCAGTACTGTACCTGGGAATTGGATCCAGCAAGTCTGGAAGAAACCCTATATTCAAGCAGATAGCAGATGTTGAATGATAATTGAGGCCTCAGGAAAATATATTCAATCTATTGGAATTGGACCATTGTTGAAGTTGGTGAATTGTGTTTTCTGGAGAGCAGAGTTTGGCTGCTGATGACACAGCATGAAGATCTGGCAGCCCAGCTCAGTGGCTAGCACTGCTGCCTCACAGCGGCAGGGACTCTGGTTCGATTCCCACCTTGGGCGACTGTCTGCGTGGGTTTCCCTCGGGTATTCCGGTTTCCTCCCACAATCCAAAAAAAAATGTGCAGGTCAGGTGAATTGGCCATGCTAAATTGCCCTTAGTGTTAGGTGCATTAGTCAGGGGTAAATATAGGGTAGAGAAATGGGTCTGGGTGGATTACTCTTTGGAGGGTCAGTGTGGACTTGTTGGGCCAAATCGCCTATTTCCATTCTGTAGGGAATCTAATTTGAAAGCTGTCTGCCTAACATATGAATATAAGAGCTAGGAGAAGGAGCAGGCTGTCTGCCCCTTCGAGCCTGCTCTGCCATTCAATAAGACCATGGCTGATCTTTTTGTGGACTCAGATCCACTTAGCCGCACTCTCATCGTATCCCTTAATTCCATTATTGTTCAAAAGAAATCTACCTTAGCTTTAAAAATGTTCATTGAAGTAGAATAAACTACTTCATCTGAGCAAGCAATTGGGAGTGGTACAGTGGACCAGTGGTTAGCACTGCTGCCTCACAACACCAGGGTCCTAGGTTCAATTCCAACCTTGGAATACTGTGTGGAGTTTGCACATTCTCCCCATGTCTGTATGGGTTTCCTCCAGGTGATCTGGTTTCCTTCCACAATCCAAAAAGTGCAGGTTAGGTGAATTGGCCATGCTAAATTGCCCATGGTGTTAGGTGCATTAGTCAGAGGGAAGTGGGTCTGGGTGGGTTACTCTTTGGAGAGTCGGTGTGGACTTGTTGGGCCGAAGGGCCTGTTTCCACGCTGTAGGGAATCTAATCTAATTCCATAGATTTACAACCCTCTGGGTATAGAAGTTCCTTCTTGATTCAGTCTTCAATCTGCTCCTTTTAATCTTGAGGCTATGCCCTCTTGTCCTAGTTCACCTGCCAGTGGAGAGGTCCTCTCTATAGAATCACTACAGTGTAGAAAACAGTTTACACTCAACAATTTACACTGACCCTCCGAAGAGTATCCCACCTAGACCCATTCCCCAACCCTATTACTTCTACATTTTCCCCTGACTAATGCACCTAATCTATACATCCCTAAATGCTATGGGCAATTTAACATGGCCAGTTCACCTCGCCTGCACATCATTTGGATTGTGGGAGAAAATCTGAACAGGTGGAGGAAACCCACGCAGACACGGGAAGAATGTGCAAAATCCATACAGATAGTCGCCCGAGGCTGGAATCGAACCCAAGTCTCTGGTGTGAGGCAGCAATGCTAACCACTGAGCCACCATGCCGCCCTTCCTTTTACCAACTGTCGAAAGCCCAAAGAACTGAAAGCTAGGTAGAAATCTTACTGCCTTTACCTGAGTGAACTGGAAAGGTAGCCCTGATCGATCTCCAGAGAAGCAACAAGGAGTCTACATCTATGCTTGTGAAATAACGCATTGTGAAAACCACTTAAGTATTGGATGTAGGTTTGCTCGCTGAGCTGAAAGGTTCATTTCCAGACGTTTTGTTACCTTTCTAGCGAAGCATGAGGTCCACTGAAGATGTTACCTAGTAAGGTAACAAAACGTCTGGAAATGAACCTTTCAGCTCAGCGAGCAAACCTACATTCAAAACCTCAACCTGAGCTACAAATCTTCTCAAAACTCGCTAAGACCATTTCGGTAATCTGATCAGTTTTGTTATTTTCTTTTATTTATCTGTGAATTATGTTTGTTTGACTGTCTTTTGTGTGAATAGGGAGCTGAAAACACACCCAATAGAGATTGTTTAGACTACTTTGTTTATTTTTTCTCTGCTAAAGTTATGGAAATTAAGTAAATTATTAAGCCTTTTGTTTAAGATACAAGTCTAGAATTAATTATTCATAAAAACTGGGATTGATTATTGAAAGGTCTGGTTAGGAACCATTGGGGTAACTATTTAGGGTCTCTGAAGGTTTTAATTTTTACTAAGTTGTGAAAACAGAGGTAGAGAGGCTGATTTGGTTTAACTGTCTCTGGGTCATAACATATTGGAGATGGTCATTAGCTGGCAATTGTGTGGCAGGAGTATTACTTGCCACTTTCCACCGCAAGCCTGGATATTATCCAGGTCATTTTGCATTTAGACGTAACTTGTGTCTGAGAAGTTTTCTATGGTGCTGAACATTGTGCAATCATCAGCAAACATCCCCACTTCTGACCTTATGATGGAGGTAAGATCATTCATGAAGCAGCTGAGGATGGTAGGGTCCTAGGATATTATCCTGAGGAACTCCTGCAGTGATGTCCTGGAGCTAAGATGATTGACCTCCAAAATCTACAACCATCTTCCTAACTACCAGTATGATTCCAAATATTGGAACATTTGGCCCGATTCCCATTGATACAGGTCTTGCTAGGGCTCCTTGTTGCCGCTCTTGGCCAAATGTAGCCAAGGGCTAACGCTCTCATATCATCTCTGGCATTCAGCTATTTTGTCCATGTTTGAACCAATGCTATAATGAGGTCAAGAGCTGGGATTCAGTGGGGAGATTATTGCTAAACAGGTGCTGATTGATAGCACTGTTAACAATACTTTACTAATGATCGAGAGTAGACCAATGGGTTGGTAGTTGGCTGGGTTAGATTTGGCGGAAGTGGGTGCTGCAGATACTGGAGATTTGAGTCAAAATTAGAGTGGTACTGCAAAAGCACAGTAGGTCAGGCAGCATCCGAGAAGCAGGAAAATCGACGTTTTGGGCAAAAGCCCTTCATCAGGGTTAGATTTATTCTGCTTTTTGTGTGCAGGACATAGCCAGGCAATTTTCCATATTTTCGGTAGATGTCAAGTGTTGTAACTGTACTGGAACAGCTTGACAAGGGGTGAGGAAAGTTCTGGAGTAGAAGTCTTCAGTAATATTGTTGGGATATTGTAAGGGCCCATAGCCTATACAGTATCCAGTGTCTCCAAACATTTCTTGATGTGACATGGAGTGAATTGAATTGTAGGGCTGGAGGAGATTACAATGATAAGGGAAGATGAAATCACATAGGTGTGAATTTTTAAATGAGTACATTAATGGAACAGCAGACATCTAGCCCAGCACAAGTGTACTAGTAATGGTGTAAATTAGGATACAAGCAGTAGAGTTTTGAATGAACTTTTTTCTTTATAGTTGAAGATGCAGGGGTCAGTTACATGAGTGACAGAATAGTTGAGTCTAGAGGCTGCAAAAGCACATTTGCTCTTTCATTTTGAGTAATATCCTGCACCAGGACAACATCCATATTTATTTCATCTTTTATTCTGTAATGTTTATCTCAATCTGTTTCTGTTATTTTATGAAAAAGTAATCTCTTTACAGATGCAACGAACAGCACTACACCTGGCAGCAAGTTATGGCAATCTCGAAGTGGTAGAATTCTTAATTGGCTCAGGCTGTGTCCATGGCTTGAAGGACAAGGTCAGTATAACAAAGGGTAAGCTTGCTAAGGTTTCAGCTTGTGTAGGGGTCTATTACACAGTTATAAAAACACATTTTGCACAGAAAATGTCCCAAGGACTCCATGGTGTAATTGCACAACTTGTAGTGAGAAATAGGGATATCAGGATGGGTTAGCAAAAGATTGTTCAAAGAGGTGTATTTTAAGAAGGATCTTGAAGATGAAGCGAGAGAAAGAGAGACAGAGGGGTTTTGAGGAGAAAATAAGAAGTTTTACAGAACTCGAGGCATTGACTGTTTCTCTCTCCGCAGATGCTGCAAAGCCTGATGAGTTTCTCCAGCACTTTCTGAACATGAATATTAAACAAGGTGGTGGAGGTTGTGATGATGCTGTCACCTTTGTCCAGAGAGTGAGGAAGGAAAGTGACCACTGTAACAGAAAATGCCAGCCTGGACTTTAATTTAGTTACTTCAGTGTGATGGAACAGACAAAGCCTGACTGGAGGAATTCAGACAGTGAAAGATTCGGGCATATGTAGGATTCGACATTCAAAGACTCTAGAGAGGAAATTGGAAATTGGACAGCAGGCACAGTCGGGTCATGGGTCACGTTTTTACGGAAGTGGGGTGTAATGTTGATTTTGAAAAAGAGGAAACCAAGACCTAATGAGAAAGAGAGTATTTACCATAGTTGTGGGTATTGTTATGAAGGTGTTGAAGTTTACTGTACCTTTAGAGAATAAAGGACTTAGCATGCACAGAGTGTTAGAAAATTTACAGTGTAACATTTGGTCCAGCAGCTAGCACTGGCTGAGTTGCTATAAGACAAAAACAAATTTGATTTTAGCCGATCAGTTTAAATTATACCCCAAACTACCGATCTCCAATCGAGTTTGAATTTAGTATATTGACAATATTAAAAACCAATGAAACAGTCTGATGCTTTGGGAGTATAGGACTAGGAAAAATTGAACAGTTGAGGGGAGAAGTGACAAACCACCAGCATGTGCAGACTGCCTGAGGCACAGAGCTCTTAAAGGTACATTGATTTATCAACGACCTCTAAAAGAGGAATCCTAAGAAGAAAATCTCCAGAGGAAGATACAAAGAGAGGTTTCGACAGCTGCCTAGTTTTGAAAATTGAATTTTTAGTAAATCTGAATCGGGGGTTTTATCGGACCAGTATTTAGAGGGGGAAAATAAAAGATAGGTTAGAGAAATGATTTGTAAGTAGTTGTTTGTTAATTATTTTCTGTTATACTTCAAGAAATAAAATGGTTAATTTTTACTTTAAATAGTTCTTGGCCTTTCTAATTTTCATAGATTACAGCACGTGTTGAATCTTTTCTGTGTTGCTGGGTTGCTGAGGGGTTTACCCCATGTCATGGGTGGCTCAGTCATTAGCACTGCTGCCTCACAGCACCAGGGACCCAGGTTTGACTCCATCCTTGGGCAACTGTCTGTATGGAGTTTGCACATTCTCCCTGTGTCTGCGTGGGTTTCCTCTAGGTGCATCCTTTTCCTCCCACAGTCCAAAGATGTGTAGGTCAGGTGAATTGGCCATTCTAAATTGCCCATAGTGTTATGTGCATTAGTCAGAGGGAAATAGGTTTGGGTAGGTTACTCTTCGGAGGGTCGGTATGGACTTGTTGGGTCGAAGGGCCTGTTTCCACACTGGAGGGAATCTAATCTAATACTGGTCCAATAAAACCCCCAGTTAAGATTTACCAAAAATTCAAATTTCAAAACCAGGCAGTTGTCGAAACTTCTCTTTGTATCTTCCTCTGGAAATTTTCTTCTTAGGATTTATTTTTCACAGGTCGTTGATAGATTCATGTACCTTTAAGAGCTGTGCCTTGGGCAGTCTGTACATGCTGGTAGCTTTACACTTCTCGCCTCAACTGTTCAATTTTTCCCGGTCTTATACCCCAAAGCATCAGATTGTTTAATTGGTTTTTAATATTGTCAATATACTAAATTCAAATTTGATTGGAGGTTGGTAGTTTGGGGTATAATTTAAACTGATTGGCCACAATCAAAGTTGTTTTTGTCTCATGGCAACTCAGCCAGTGCTAGCTGCTGGACTAAATTTATATTGTAAATTCTCCAGCATTCTCTATGCTTGCTAAGTCCTTCACTCTCTTTAAGGTACAGTACACTTCTACACCTTCATAACAATATGTTTGCCGAGCTGGGAAGTTGATTTGCAGATGTTTTGTTCCCTGTTTAGGTAACATCTTCAGTGCTTTGGAGCCTCCTGTGAAGTGCTTTTGTGCTGTGTCTTCTGGAGTTTATTTGGTTCCGTTCCTGCTGCATCTGGTTGCCAGTTCCTGTTATTTGTTGCAATGATTGGTATATTGGGTCTAGGTTAATGTGTTTATTGATAGAGCCCATGGATGAGTGCCATGACTCTAGAAATTCTCTGGCTGTCCTCTCTTCAGCTCGTCCTATTATCATACTGTTGTCCTAGTCGAATTTGTGGTTCCGGTCATCTGTGTATAAGGCTACTTTGGATAACTGGTCATGGTGTTTAGTTGTTAGTTGGTGTTCATGAATGCGGATGGCTAGTTGTCTGTCTGAGTGTCCTACATAGTTTTTCATGCAGTCTTTGCATCGAATCTTGTAAACTACATGATGGGTATTGGGTCTTTTGTACTAGTGAGTTGTCCAAGCATAGCTGTCGGTTTATGGGCTGTCATGAACCTGAGTGGTTGGAGAAGTCTGGCTGTTGGTTCTGAGATGTTTTTTATTTAAGGTAGTGAGTTAGGTCGTGGCATGTCCTCATCGCGTTGTTTACAATAGAGTGTTTACAATATCAGGTAGCATCTGGCCAGGAAGATAGTCCAGTGGCCAGCTTTTCAGTGGAAATATTTGATAGTTCAGAACTTGACGTTGAGCTTGGCGTTGGCATTACAACATTTCAGTGTTTATGTTACCAGTAACATATCTGAGATAATTATATACACTGGTCAAACCCATTGATGTTTGTGGAGAAGTTTAAGGAGAAAAATGCTAGACTGTTTAGATGCAGCTTGTTGTTCCAGCCATTCAGTTTGAAAATTCTGCTTGTGACAGGACAAGAAAACATGAGTGCCAATGCATTGTTGAGACTTGAATGAGAAATGGAGGCTTTTGGTGCCAGGAGTGTACTGTTTTAACAAACTGAAACAGAATATAGTTGTGTGTTTGCCTGTTTGTAATCAATACAATATATATGTGTGAGAATGCAGTAAAGGAAGTAGTATTATGACCTCTGTTGTGTTTCTGTGCTCAGTTCAGTGCAAAATTGAGCATGCTTTGTCCTCTAATCTTAGAGGTGAGAAATAAAACTGAGTCCCTGTCTGCCAATTCTAATGGCTATGTGAGATGCTATGGCACAATGCAAAGAATAACAAGGAATTCCTCAGCATTCTGACCAATGCATGACCCTCAACTAATGCCACCGAAAGCAGAAATGTGAACAGAAAATGCTAGACACACTCACAGGTTGGCAGCTTTGTTCAGAGAAACAGTTAGAACCTTAGGTCAGTGGCTGTTCAGAAACTCAAAAACAGAGAATCTGCTTCCTTTTTTTGAAATGGGCTATTCTCAAATTGGCTGCTGTATATGCTGATAAAGCAACAATTTTATTATCTCAGAACAGCACATGGGTCTCTCAAGGAGAATCTGGAAAGTTCTGGCATGAATTCCAGGATTCTTATGTGGGGCAATTGAACCTATGGATAGGCATATGGAGGATTGAATCGATTGGATAGGCATATGGAGGATAGTGGGCTAGTGTAGGTTAGGTGGGCTTGGATCGGCGCAACATTGAGGGCCGAAGGGCCTGTACTGCGCTGTATTCTTCTATGTTCTATGTTCTATGTCTCTTTCAGAATACAAGCTCTTCTACATTTCAGAATATCTAATGACAGAAAGGTGTTGAAAGCTTATCAGATCCTAAACCAGTGTTACCATGATGCTGCAGTATCTTAAGTGTGAATGTCTAACTCAGTTTATTCTGAATTCCATAGGAACAGAACACTGCCCTTCATTTGTGTGCACGAAGTGGGCATGTTGAAGTGTTGCAGAAAATAATAGAAACTGCAGTGGATCTGGATGAAAAGAATTGGGTGAGATTTTGAAATCTAAATAGAATATCTGTTGCTAAAAATTCACATATCCAGTTTCAATGCACCTGTTCAATGACTACATTGCCCTTTCATAGAAATGTTATTTCATTCATTCATGTTAATTCTCTATACCTAAGAAAGGAGAGGAATATGGAGATCTTTGGTGGAGAATGCACTAAACCTTAAGCAAATGAAATAGCAGCATGAAGGAGAATTAATAAGATTTTGAGATCCAACCCGGAAAAGAACCAGGTATCTGATGAGTAAAATCCTGAGTTTAGGAGCATTGGTTATAGTCCTGAGCATTGGATAAAGTCCGGACTACAGCTATCCCATTTCTGTAGCACTGGGAACAATGCTGTGCACACCTGAAATCTTGTCTTAATTTTAGTTGAGAGGATGATTGGTCACTGTGAAGAGAAAACAGTATCTTTAAATTTCTACTCTTGGTATTCTAAATGTAAGCAAGTTTGGGCAGTAAATTTAGGCAGGACCAGGCGACCCTGAATTAGGCCCTTTGCTTGTCAGTTAGGTGGACTGAGCAGTGCCAGAAAGGAGTAACGTAAATGAGGATTTTCTGCATAATATTTGCTTCCTCCTGAATGCACATTATCAGCGTTGAGTAGATGGGATGTTTATCTAGTTTTGCTGTGGTAGATTGGGAATTTAAAATTAAATTCATTGGGAATTTCCTTATTAATTGATTAATTGCAGTAAACCAGTATGTTAAGAAGAAAGGGCACCTCACTGGCAGGCTGTGGTTGGAATTCTGCCACATTGAGTTCCACACCTGTCACCTGAGTTGGGTATCTCACTGTTTGTAACTGATGCCTGGTAATAATGAAACACTGAGTTTGCTGTACAACTAGGCAAGTCTGAGGACAGGCGACATATGCTGCAATAAACAACAGTTGAAAGTTCACAGCTATTTATCAAAATCTAATCTGAAAATGTGTTGCTGGAAAAGCGCAGCAGGTCAGGCAGCATCCAAGGAACAGGAGAATCGACGTTTCGGGCATAAGCCCTTCTTCAGGAATCCTGATTCCTGAAGAAGGGCTTATGCCCGAAACGTCGATTTTCCTGTTCCTTGGATGCTGCCTGACCTGCTGCGCTTTTCCAGCAACATATTTTCAGCTGTTATCTCCAGCATCTGCAGTCCTCACTTTCTCCTCAAAATCTAATCTGATCAAGTTGCACCCAGATGTCACTGATTTCTCAGTATGCATTCATCAGCATTGCTCTTGTCCACCCAAGGTGTCATTTTGTCCTGCTGATTATACAGTCTAGGCTGCATCCTTGTTTCTAATCACTTATCCCCCGGCTTGACTGTTTTGCCATTTAGTTGCATTTATTTTGCTAAAGACACTTACAATTGAATGAATTTAACCCTTTCAGCTTGTGCCCTTTTGGCCTTTCCCTTATGCTCCGCTGCCCTTAGATACTGGCCAGTTTAACATCGTAAAGGTGGTTGTGCCATCTGTACAAAAAAACACAATGGTATGGGCTGTTGTCTTTTTTTTAGTCCTATAATCTCTAAACCCCAAACTCTTTGAAATCTCATGTATCGTTTTGGTATTAGGAACCAAGTTGGGGAGTAAATTTAGGCAGGACCAGGCAATCCTGGATTAGGCCTTTTTCCTGTCTATCAGGTGGACTGACCAATGTCAAAAAGGAGTAATGTAAATGAAGTGTTGCGGAAAATAATACAAACTGCAGTGGATCTGGATGAAAAGAATTGGGTGAGATTTTGAAATCTAAGTAAAATATCTGTTGTGAAAGTTCACATCCATTAGAACCAATATGAAATGGATGATAGTCAAAGTATGGGAGATTGTCCTCATCCATTGGTGTGTCTGTACCTTCGGATCCCAACTCCACAGGTTATCCTGCTATTAGTCAATGCAACAGAATATAATACGTTCTGTATACTTGCTGAACCTTATCCTGAATGCCTATAATGTGTTTAGGCAACAATGGGTATACAGAGGAAAACTGGCCCAGAAACAGTCAGATTTTCTTAATGTCGTCCTTCACCTGTGTCTGCCACCTACAAGGAGGAACTAAGGACTGCAGATACTGAAGATCAGAGTCAAAAATTGTGGCACTGGAAAAGCACAGGGAGAAAGTGAGGACTGCAGATTCTGGAGATCAGAGTTGAGAGTGGGGTGCTGGAAAAGCACAGCACATCAGGCAGCATCCAAGGAGCAGGAGAATCGACATTTCGAGCATAAGCTCTTCATCAGGAATCCTACAAGGCAGGAGTATGATGGAATACTCCTCACTTGCCTGAATGGATGCAAGTTCAACAACACTGAAGAATCTTGACACCATCCAGGACTGGCTTGACTGGCACCACGTCTACAAGCATTCACTCCCTCCTATCATTAATGCTCAGCAGCAATAATGTGTACTATCCACAAGATGCATTACAGAAAATTGCCAAAGATGCTTAGACAGCACCTTCCATTCCCACAAATAGTTTCATTTAGGAGGACAAGAGCAGCAGATACAAGGGAACACCACATAGAACATAGAAAAGTACAGCACAGAACAGGCCCTTAGGCCCACGATGTTGTACCGAGACTTAATCCTAATGTAAAATATAGTAACTTAACCTACGAACACCTCAACTCACTGCTATCCATGTGCATGTCCAGCAGTCGTTTAAATGTCCCCAATGACTTTGCTTCCATCACCTCAACTGGCAATGCATTCCATGCATTCACAACTCTCTGCGTAAAGAACCTACCTCTAATGTCTCCTTTATACCTTCCTCCTAATATCTTCAAACTATGACTTCTTGTACCAGTCAATCCTGCCCTGGGGAAAAGTCTCTGGCTATTGACTCTATCTATTCCTCTCATTATTTTGTACACCTCGATCAGGTCTCCTCTCTTCGTCCTTCTCTCCAGAGAGAAAAGCCTGAGCTTGTTCAAACTTCCTTCATACGTCAAGCCCTCCAGTCCAGGCAGCATCCTGGTAAACCTTCTTTGCACCCTCCCCAAAGCCTCTGTATCTTTCCTATAGTAGGGCGACCAGAACTGGACACAATATTTCAATATACCACCGTCTCCAGCCACTCACCATTCTGACTTGGAAATATATTGCAGTTTATTATGGACCAGGCCAGACTCCTTCAAAACATTTCAAGAAAGTAGCCCAGACCCTCACTTTGCTAGTTGTTTTAGGCAGGTGTAATCTGGATATTCCAGGAGAGATGCAGCTTCTCAAACCACGTAGTTTTGAACAGAACAGAATTTATTTACAAGATTACCGAATGAAACACAAGCAAAAGAGAACAGAATACTGAATAACGTAAGCTGTCTGAAAATCCAATAGATCATCCCAACTTAATGACACTGTTTCAAACATTTGCAACAATCCCTCTTGGCACAAAAGATAAAGTCAAATACAGCATCATAACAGGATGGGTCCAGCAGTTTTTACAACTACTGTACTAAAAACAAAACAAACCAGAGAAAAGCTGAGCTGTCAGCACTGTACAAGTGTTTAATTGTACAAGTGTTATTTTTAAACTTGAAAGTCTTTTTCCTGAGGCAGTATCTGTTAGCAATAATCAAACTGGCCCTAAAACCCATCCAAACCCAGACTTCTCGGAGTCTGTATCTTTTACGACCTCTCTGAAAACAAAACCAGGGATAACATAACCTTGTTAAAGGAACAACATCGTCACATGTTCGTTTGTTGCCACAAGGTTAAAAATCTCGAAATTTCTTCTCTAATAACATTATAGTTCTGCCTATAGCAGATGCTGAAAAGGCAGCTCACTACCACATTTAAAAAGCATGAGGTCTGACTGGTAAGGCAGATGAACTCAGAGGTTTGGCAACTGAAATTAAATTACTTAGTGTGGAAATATACCCTTTGGCCCAACAAGTCCGACCCTCTTGAAGAGCAACCCACCCAGACCCATTCCCCTACGTTTACCCCTTCACCTAACATTACGGACAATTTAGCATGGCCAATTCACCTGGCCTGCACATTTTTGGACTCTGGGAGGAAACGGGAGCACCTGGCGGAAACCCACGCAGACACGGGGAGAATGTGCAAACTCCACACAGTCAGTCGCCTGAGGCGGGAATTGAACCCGGGTCTCTGGCGCTGTGAGGCAGTAGTACTAACCACTGTGCCGCCCACGAGATATTATGGCTGTAAGAGAAACATCTGAGAGAAGGGCAGCATTGGCAGCTCAATGTTCCAGAATACAGAAGCTGCAGGTGTGACAGCTGTACAAGTAAGTGAGGAGGGGGAGTTGTCTTTTCGATAAGGGTGGACATCACAATAGTGCTTAGAGAAGATATTCTTAAGGGGTCATCAAATTAGGCCATATAGTTCAAACTTAGAAACAAGAAAGGGATGGTCACTTTGTTGGGACTGTACTATTGATGCCCAAATAGCCAGCGGGTACTAGAGGAGCACATATGTAGAGGGATTGCAGATACCTGTAGGAATAATAGAGTAATATTGGTTGGAGATTTTAATTTCCCCTGCATTGACTGGGCCACATAGAGTATAAAGGCATGGACGGGGTGAAATTTGTCAATTGTGTCCAAGAAAGTTTCCTAATCAGTATGTAGAGGGTCCTACTCGGGAGGTTGCAACACTGGACTTCCTCTTAGGAAATGAGTCAGGCATGTTACTGAAGTGTCAGTTAAAAACCACTTTGGGTCCAGTGACGGTAACTCTCTTAGTTTTAACATAGTTATCGAAAAAGATAGGATAGGTCCACAGGTTGAGGTTTAGATCAGAGTGATGCTAGAAAAGTACAGCACGTCAGGCAGCATCCGAGGAGCAGGAAAATCGATGTTTCGGGCAAAAGCCCTTCATCAGAAATCTGATGAAGGGCTTTTGCCTGAAATGTCGATTTTCCTGCTCCTCGGATGCTGCCTGACCTGCTGTGCTTTTCCAGCATCACTCTGATCTAAACTCTGGTTTCCAGCATCTGCAGTCCTCACTTTTGCCACAGGTTAAGGTATTAAACTGAATCAGGGCTGATTTTGGGGCCATTAGGCAGGATCTGGCAGAGGTCATTGGGTGAGTGTACTTGAAGGAAAAGGAATGACTGGCAAATGGGAGGCTTTTAAAAGTGTGATATCAAGAGTCTAGGGACAGTTGTGTCTGTTAGAGTGAATGGAAGACTGGCAGGTTTAGAGTTTCCTGTCTGACGATGGATATTGAGGCTGTGGTCAGGAAAAAGAAGAAGGCATACATTGGATATTAACTATTGGGCTCAAGTGAATCCCTAGAAGACTATAGTAAGTGTAGGAGCACACTTAAGAGAGAAATCAGAAGAGCAAAAAGATGTTATGAGATGGATCTAGCAGATAAGGTACTATAGTTATATTAAGTGTAAATGGGTGGCTAGGGAGAGATTAGTTCCCCTTAAAGAACAACATGGCTGTCTGTGTGTGGAGCAACAGGAGGTGGAGGTGATTTTTAATGAATATCTCCCCTCACTGTTTACTGAGGAGAGAATCATGCATGCTAAGGAAATAAGGGAACCAAAGTATTAATGTTTTGCACTGTATACATATTACCAGAGAGGAGGTGTTTGCAGCCTTAAAGCACATTAATGTGGATAAATCCCCTGGGCTTGATCAAGTCCATCCTCGGACATTGTGGGAGGCTCAGGAAGAAATGGCAGACGGCCTTGCGGATAATTTTGCTTTATCTTTAGCCCTGGTGAAGCTCCGGAATACTGGAAAGTGGTTAATGTTGTTCCATTGTTTAAGAAAGGTAGCATAGACAAGCTACTACTACAGGCCTGTGAGCCCGACATCAATGGTAGGCAAGTTGTTGGAGAGGATACTGAGGGACAGGTTCTGGATTAGTGGTGCTGGAAGAGCACAGCAGTTCAGGCAGCATCCAAGGAGCTTCGAAATCGACGTTTCGGGCAAAAGCCCTTAATCAGGAATAAAGGCAGTGAGCCTGAAGCATGGAGAGATAAGCTAGAGGAGGGACAGGATCAACCGACATTTGAATCGTCAAGGTCTGATTTGGGATAGTCAGCGTGGAAATATGCATGGGAAGTCATGCCTGACAAATCTTTTGGAGTTTATTGAAGAGGTAACCAAGAGGATAGATGATGGTAGGGTAGTGGATGTTGTCTATATGGACTTTAGTAAGGTGTTTGGCAAGATCCAGCATGGCAGGCTAGTCATGAAGGTCAGGTTGCATGGGATCCATGGAGAGCAAGCTCATCGGATTCAAAATTGATTCAATGGTAGGAAGCAGCGGGTGATGGTTAAAAGTTGTTTCTCGGACTTGAGGCCCTGTGACTAGTGGTGTGCCATAGGAGTCAGTGCTGGGATGTGAACGTACAAGGCATGAATAGATAGTTTGGAATTGATACAAAATTAGGAGGAAGCTGTTCAATAATTACAGAGGAATCTTGACCAGATGAGGAAGTGGGCTGAGGATTGGCAAATGTAATTCAATACAGATAAGTGTGAAGTGTTGCACTTTGGAAAGTCCAACCAAAGTCGTATCTATACAGTGAATGGCAGATGAGGAGTGTTGTGGAGCAGAGGGACCTAGGAATACATGTACATAGTTATTCGAAAGCAGCTTCACAGGTAGACAGAGTGGTGAAGAAGGTATTTAGCATGCTGGCCTTCATCAGTCGAGGCATTGAGTGTAGATTTAGATTTAGATTACTTACAGTGTGGAAACAGGCCCTTCGGCCCAACAAGTCCACACTGACCCTCCGAAGAGCAACCCACCCATACTCATTCCCCTACATTTACCCCTTCAACTAACACCATGGGCAATTTAGCATTGCCAATTCACCTAACCTTCACATTTTTGAACTGTGGGCACCTGGAGGAAACCCACACGGACACGGGGAGAATGTGTAAACTCCACAAGGACAGTTGCCTGAGGCGGGAATTGAACCTGGGTCTCTGGTGCTGTGAGGTAGCAGTGCTAACCACTGTGCCACCGTGCTGCCCAAGTAGTTGGGACAGTATGTTACAGTTGAATAAGTTGTTGGTGAGGCCGCACTTGGAGTATTGTGTACAAGTTTGATCACCCTGTTATAGGAAAGACATAGTTAACCTGTAATGAGTGTAAGGAAGATTTATGAGGATGATGTCAGGACTAGTAGGCCTGACTTAAAGGGACAAGTTGGCCAGGATAGGATTTTATTCCTTGGAATGTAGGAAAATGAGGGGTGACCTTATTGAGATGTATAAAATCATGAGGGGCATAAATAGGATGAATGCATATAGTCTTGTTCCCAGAGATGGGGAATTATAAACTAGAAGGCACAGGTTTAAAGTGAGAGGAGAAAAATTTAGGAAGGACCTGGGGGGCAACTACTTCACGCAGAAAGTGGTGCATATATGGAATGGGCTGCCAGAGAAAGTGGTTGAGGCAGGTAATATAGCACCATTTCAAAAAAACATTTGGATAGGTACATGGATGGGAAGGGTTTAAAAGGATATAGATAAAATGCGGGCTATGGAACTAGCTGAGTGGGCACGATGGTCAGCATGGATCAGTTGGGTTGAAGGGCCTGTTTCCATCCTGTATTACTCTATGACTGTATGACTCAATAACTAGGGATGGACAATAAATCCTGTCCCACCCAGCAGCCCGTCCCTCCCATGTGAATAAAACAAACATTTAATATAATTAAGCAGTCAGCAAGTTTCATGAAGGGGTAATCATACCAGACAACATTATTCGAATTCAATGAGGAGGTAACGAGCAAGATGGATAGAGGAGAACCAGTAGATAATATATTTAGATTTCCAAAGGCATTTGAAATGGTACCAGATATAAGGTTACTTAAGAGGAAAAGGTTTCATGGTGCTGAGGACAGTATAGTAGCTTGGATAGATCAGCTAACTAATAGGAGATAGAGTTGGGTAAAAAGAGGGTTTTATTTCATGATGGCAACCTGTAACTAGTGGAGTGCCACAGCGTCAGTGCTGGGTCACAGTTATTGGTAATATATGTCAATGACTTGGATCATTTGAAGTGTATGAATCAACATCATGTTTAAAGGGGTGGGAAGGCAAGTGGTGAGAATGACACAAGGAGTCCACAGAGGGTGACAGACAGGTTAAGTGTGTGGGTGGATCAAATGTAATGTGGGAAAATATGAAGTTTTTTTTGCTGCAGAGAGCAGCAGGAGCTGGGCGGAAGTGAATCTGAGCACATAGGCTGTTGGGAAGGTTAGTGAGTGCTATTTAAATAGGTGTGTTCTAGGCCCCAGGTCCTACATAGTAAGGCCTCCCTCCCACCCTCCTTCTCTAACCTAATTAAGAGTCCTAACCTAATTCTCTAACCTAATTAAGAGTCTTTGGCAAAGAGGCTGAGTGAGGAGATTACACCACAGTTGAAGAGAGTGAAGACATGACTGCCAAGTTGATTCAGTTTGCTGCGTGTATGATGTAGGAGGTCAGGGACACTGATGTTGTCTCCTTTAGCTGTGGAAAGTGTGTACACATTCAGCTTCTGAAAGAGCATGTTGCAGCACTGAAGAAAGAACTAGATGAGCTCAAGCTCATTCGAGAGAACGAGAATTTTCTGGACAGGACCTTCAGCAAGACCATGATACTGAGCATACCAGAAGAGAAGGAGATGACGCTGAGGAAAAAAGAGATGATTCAAGTACAAGAGACCCAGGTGGAAGTACCTCTTGTGAACAGGTTGAATCTCTTGGAAACTGTTGAGACAGACGACAATGCTAGTCGGAGAGACGGGCAGGTTTGCCAATAGAAAATTGGTGTGGAGGCAGAGCTGAGGAGCCAGACATCATGCGAGCCGTGGTAATAGGGGTCTCAATAGTGAGAGGGACTGAAAGGGGCTTCTGCGGCAACAGACGGGATTTGAGGATGGTGTGTTGCCTTCCTGGTGCCAGGATCCAGGATGTCATCGACATAGTGCAGGGAATCCTCAAGAGCGAAGGTGAAGAGCCAGAGGTTGCTGGTGCATGTCAGCACAAATTACATTGGAAAGAAGAGGAGGGGCATTCTACAGCAGGACTTCAGAGAACTCAGAAGAAGGCTGAAAAACAGAACTTCTGGGTGGTTATCTCCGGTTTACCTTCAGTTTCTCGGCCTGGAGATAGTGGGAATAGGGAGATAGAACATAGAACAATACAGCACAGAACAGGCCCTTCGGCCCACGATTTGTCCTAGCTTAAGCACCCATCCATGTACCTATCCAATTGCTGCTTAAAGGTCACCAAAGAGATAATGGACTTAAATGTGTGACTGAGTAACTGGTGCAGGAAGGAAGGATTTAAATTCTTGGATCACTGGGGTATGTTTTGCGGTAAGGATAAATTATATAAGATGGAAGGGTTGCACTTAATAGGTGGGGGACCAGCATTCTTGGCAGGCAGGTTTGCCACTGCAGCACAGGCGTGTTTAAATTAAATAGTTGGGGGAGAGGGGACAAACTGGAAATTTAAAGGAAGTTAAAGAGAAAGTGAGAATAAGAGAAATTAAGAAAGGCAACAGAATCAATGGAGCAGAAAACTCAAGAAGGGATCATACAGTATGGTCAAGTGAAATAGGGATTGATAGGAAGGGTGAGGGGAGTAGCATGAAGCATAAGAAATAAGGTGGATGAGCTTGAGGCTCAGTTGGAAATTGGCAGGAATGATGTCGTGGGGATAACTGAGACGTGGCTTCAAGTGTACAGGGCCGGGGAAATGAATATTCAAGGCTATATGTGCTATCGAAAGGACAGATTGACGGGCAGAGGGGGTGGAGTGGCCCTGTTGATGAGGAATGCTATTTAGTCCCTTGCGAGGGAGGACATTGAATCAGGCGATGTAGAGTCAGTATGGATAGAGCTGAGAAATTCTAAGGGTAGAAGGACCCTAATGAGATTTATCTACAGGCCCCCAAACAGTAGTCTGGATGTAGGGTGTAAGTTGAATAAGGAACTGAAATTGGCCTGTTGCAAAGGTATTACTGCAATTTTTATGGGGGATTTCAATATGCAGGTAGACTGGGAGAATCAGGATGGTACTGGACCCCAAGAAAGGGAATTTGTGGAGTGCCTCCGTAATGGATTCTTAGAACAGCTCCCAGGGAGAAGGCAATTCTAGTGTTGTGCAATAAACCGGATTTGATCAGGGACCTCGAAGTAAAGGATGAAAACTTATAATATGGCCATTAGGAGGTAGTAATCATAATATGATAATTTTTGATCTGCAATTTGAGAGGGATAAGGGAGAATCGGGAGTGTCAGTATTGCAGTTGAACAAAGGGAATTATGGAGCTATGAGGGAGGAGCTGGCCAAAGTTCAATGGTGCAATACCCTAGCAGGGATGGCAGTGGAACAACAATGGCAGGTATTTCTGGATACAATGCAGAAGGTGCAGGATCGATTCATTTCAAAGAGGAAGAAAGATCCGAAGGGGAGGCAGGGGCAGCCATGGCTGACGAGGGAAGTTACGGACTGTATAAAGTTAAAAGAGAAGTATAACATAGCAAAGATGAGCAGGAAGCCGGAGGACTGGGAAACATTTAAAGAGCAACAGAGGAAAACTAAAAGGCAATACATGGAGAATAAAAAAGAGGTACGAAGGCAAAATTGCCAAAAATATAAAGGAGGATAATAAAAGCTTTTTGAAGTAGGTGAAAAGAAATGGTTAAGACTAAAATTGGGCCCTTGGAGACAGAAATGGGTGAATTTATTATGGGGGACAAGGAAATGGCAGAAGAGTTGAATAGGTACTTTGGATCTGTCTTCACTGGGGAAGACACAAACAACCTCCCAGATGTAATAATGGCTGAAGGACCTAGGATAATGGATGAACCGAAGGGAACTTATATTAAGCAGGAAATGGTGTCGGATAGACTGTTAAGTCTGAAGGCTGCTAAGTCCCCGGGACCTGACGGTCTACATCCCAGGGTATTTAAGGAGGTGGCTCTAGAAATCGTGGACACATTGGTAATCGTTTTCCAATGTTCTATTGATTCAGGATCAGTTCCTGCGGATTCGAGGGTGGCTAATGTTGTCCCACATTTCAAGAAGGGAGGGAGAAAACATGGAATTTTAGACCGGTTAGCCTGACGTAAGTGGTGGGAAAGATGCTGAATACAATTATAAAAGATGAAATTATGACTCATTTGGATAGCAGTAACAGGACAGGTCAGAGTCGGCATAGATTTACAAAGGGGAAATCGTGCTTGACTAATCTTCCGGAATTTTTTGAGGATGTAATTATGAAGATGGACAAGGGAGAGCCAGTGGATGTAGTGTATCTGGACTTCCAGAAGGCCTTTGATAAGGTCTCTCATAGGAGATTAATGAGCAAAATTAGGGCACATGGTATTGGGGGCAAGGTACTGACTTGAATTGAAAATTGGCTGACTGACAGGAAGCAAAGAGTAGTGATAAACGGGTCCCTTTCAGAATGGCAGGCGGTGACCAGTGGGTTACCACAAGGTTTGGTGCTGGGCCTGCAACTGTTTACAATATACATCAATGATATAGATGAAGGCATTAAAAGTAATATTAGCAAATTGCTGATGACACGAAGCTGGGTGGCAGGGTGAAATGTGAGGAGGATGTTATGAGAATGTGACTTGGACAGGCTAGGTGAGTGGACAGTTGCATGGCAAATTCAGTTTAATGTGGATAAATGTGTGGTTATCCAATTTGGTGGCAAGAACAGGAAGGCAAGAACTGGAGTCAAGTTAGGTGAGGGGGAAGTATAACGAGATCTAGGTGTTCTTGTACATCAGTCAATGAAAGCAAACTTTCAGGTACTGCAGGCAGTGAAGAAGGCTGGCCTTCATAACAAGAGGAGTTGAGTATAGGAGCAAAGAGGTCCTTCTGCAGCTGTACAGGCCCCTGGTGAGACCGCACCAGGAGTATTGCGTGCAGTTTTGGTCTCCAAATTTGAGGAAGGACATTCTGGCTATTGAGTGAGTGCAGCGTAGGATCACAAGGTCAATTCCTGGAATGGCGGGACTATCAAAAGTTGAAAGATTGGAGTGACTGGGCTTGTATACACTTGAGTTTAGAAGGATGAGAGGGGATCTGATTGAGACGTATAAAATTATTAATGGATTGGACACTCTGGAGGCAGGAAGCATGTTGGGTGAGTCCAGAACCAGAGGTCACAGTTTAAAAATAAGGGGTATTTTTAACAGAGTTGAGGAGAAACTTCTTCACCCAGAGAGTGGTGGGTGTGTGGAATGCTCTGCCCCAGAAGGCAGTGGAGGCCAAGTCTCTGATACTTTCAAGAAAGAGTTGGATAGAGCTCTTAGAGATAGTGGAATCAAGGGTTACGGGATAAGGCAGGAACAGGATACTGATCGTGGATGATCAGCCATGATCATAATGAATGGTGGTGCTGGTTCGAAGGGACGAGTGGCCTTCTCCTGCACCTATTGTCTATTGTCCAATGTCTCTCGTCCATTTTGACAGGAAGAATAGATGAGCTGAATATTATTTAAATGGAGAAAGTCTGCAGAAAGCTACAGCACAGGGGGTTGGCGGGCAGCCAAGTTCAGCAGCTGTTAGGCAAAGAAAATGGAATGTTGACCCTTATTTCAAAGGGAATGATTCATCAGACTATAGCTGGATTGCTATGAACAGTTTTGGGCCTAATGTTATACTGATAGTGGAGGCAGTTCATTGAACATTAACCAGGCTGGGGTGAAATGTAGGGGAAGGGATCTGGGTTGGTTGTGCTTCGGCGGGTCGGTGTGGACTTGTTAGGCCGAAGGGCCTGTTTCCACACTGTAAGTAATCTAATCTAGGCTGATCCTGGTTGTGCAGCCATAGAACAGAGAACAGTACGCATTAGTCAAGGGTTTGCACTTTAATAGGTTAGGGACCAGCATTCTGGCAGGCAGGTTTTCTACTGCAACACCGCTACATTTAAACTAAGTAGCGGGGGGAGGGGACAAACTGGATGTTTAAAAAGGAAATTGAAGGGAAAGTTAGAACAAGAGAAGTCAAGAAAGACAACTGTATCAATGAGGCAAAAAACTCGGAAAGGGATCATGCTGTAAAGTTGAGTGAAATAGGGGTTGATGGGAAGGGTGAGAGCAGGAACAAATTAAAAATACTACACATGAATGCATGAAGCATTAGACATAAGATGGATGAGCTTGAGGCTCTTTTGGAAATTGGCAGATACGATATTGTGGGGATAACTGAGACATGGCTTCAAGTGGACAGGGCCTGGGAAATGAATATTTAAGGCTACACATGCTATTGTAAGGACAGACTGACGGGCAGAGGGGGTGGGGTGGCCTTGTTGGTAAGAAAGGATATTCAGTCCCTTGCGCGGGGGGACCTAGAGTCAGGGGATGTAGAGTCAGTGTGGATAGAGCTGTGAAATACTATGGGTAAAAAGACCCTCTTGGGAGTCATCTAATGGCCCCCAAACAGTAGTCTGGATGTCAGATGTAAGTTGAATCAGGAGCTGAAATTGGCCTGTCGCAAAGATGTTACTACAGTTGTTATGGGGGATTTTAACATTCAGGTAGACTGGGAGAATCAGGATGGTATTGGGCCTCAAGAAAGAGACTTTGTGGAGTGCCTCAGAGATGGATTCTTAGAGCAGCTGGTGCTGGCGCCGACCAGGGAGAAGGCAATTCTGGATCTGGTATTGTATAACTAACCAGAATTGGTCAGAGACATCGAAGTGAAGGAGCCATTGGGAAGTAGTGACCATATGAAGGGGAAATCATGAAGCTTCAATCTGCAATTTGAGAGGGAGAGGGTACAGTCGGAAGTGACAGTACTTGTGTTGAATAAAGGGAACTATGGAGCTATGAGGGAGGAGCTGGCCAAAGTTCAATGGTGCAATACCTTAGCAGGGATGACTGTGGAGGAACAATGGGGGATATTTCTGTGTATAATGCAGAAGTTGCAGGATCAGTTCGTTCCTAAAAGCAAGAATGGTCCCAGGAGGAGGCATGGGCTGCCGTGGCTGACGAGGGAAGTTAAGAAACATATAAAGTTAAAAGAGAAAAAGTATAACATAGCAAAGATAA